>NC_041380.1:149460487-149470853 GCF_002162155.2 Triticum dicoccoides | reverse complement strand
TAGGCGCGCCCCCTACCTCGTGGCCTCCTCTTTTGTGTCTTGACGTAGGGTCCAAGTCTCCTGGGTCTTGTTCGTTGAGAAAATCACGTTCCCGAAGGTTTCATTTCGTTTGGACTCCATTTGATATTCCTTTTCTTCGAAACCCTAAAACAGGCAAAAAACAACAATTCTGGGCTGGGCCTCCGGTTAATAGGTTAGTCCCAAAAATCTATACCTACTAATAAAGCAAGGTGCGTTTCTCCAATTTTTTCATCCGTTCACCATTAAAAGATTTTTTTTCCTATCCGAGGCGGTACTAAACTTTTTTCATTGTCTGTTAGCAAAGGAAAAACGATTTCTGCAGAATTACGTGCGTGGGCCGCGTGAGCTATGGCCCAGTAAAGTCAACCCAGTTTTCACTTCCCGCACAGCAATAAAATATCATATTTCCCGCACAATGCGACAAATAGTTCAGTTACGCACAGGGCGCCCAAGACTCGGTGGCCCATTTCTGTCTGTGTTCTGTTCCAATATTTCTTTTCTTGTTCCTTTCTCTTTGTAGTTCCTGTTTCTTTTTTATTTTCCCCATTCTATGTCTACTTTTCACTTTTTTCCAAAATTCGAAATTTTCAAAAATGTATGCAATTTCAATTTTTATTCAAAATTTCGTAAAATGTTATGAATTAAAAAAATGTGTTCCTATTCCAAAAAATGTTTGGATTTCTTTTGTCATGCCAATCATTGTTCAAACTTTAAAAAATACTCCCATTCTTCTAAAAAAATGTTCTTATTTAAAAAAACAAGATTTAAAAAAAATCATTTGACAAATGTTCCAAATACGAAAAATATTTTGTTTTAGAGATATGTGCAAAAATTGAAAATAATGTTTGCATTGAAGAAACACAATTTTCAAAATTCTTCCAAATTTTCAAAATATATTCCCATTTTCAAAAATTGTTCACAACTTACAAAATAATAGTATTTTTTGTAAAGGTTTGTGTTTTAAGAAATTTATGTGAATTTCCGGAAATGTTTCGTTCAAATTTTTTGATCTATCTTTGTCTTAAAATCTATGGAATTTAAAAAAAATTGTTCGTAATTTGGAAGATTTTTCATGTTGCCAATTATATTAGGTAATTCATGTTATTCCAAAATTGTGTTCATTATAAAAACTTTTTACAATTTTAAATTTTTTGTCATTTCGAATTTTAGAAATTACTCCAATTTTTTGAAAAAATATTTGTGTTTTTGCCGAATTGTTGAAGATTTAAAAAATGTTACAAAATTTAAAAATATTCTTCTTTTAGTGATATGTTGAGAGAGTTGAAAATGTTTTTTGCATTAAAAGACACATTTTCTAAATTTCTTCTATATGTTCAAAATATGTTCCCATTTTCCAAAATTGTAAACAAATTAAAAAAATATCATACTTTATAAAACCTTCATGCTTTTAAGAAATGTTTGTGAATTTCAACAAATGTTCCGTTCAAAATTTTGTTAGTGTTTTTTGAAATGTACGGAATTTTCAAAAAAATGTTTGTAATTTGGAAAATTGTTCATGTTGCCAAGTATATTTGGCAGTTGATAGTAATCAATGTCTGAAAAGATTAAAAAATAAATAAAAATGTTTTGAAGCGGACGTTGCATTATATTCTTCAATGTTCATGCTGACCATTGGTTAGCAGGACGTGTTTGTTTTTGTGGCTAGCAACATGTGGTTGGCTCTTTAAGGTCGTGAGTTTGATCATTCCCATCCTTGGTGCTCCTCATCTGGCACATCGAGCTAAGTTGGCTTGTTCAGCATAAGGAGTGCCATAAATTGTTAACAATGATAGCTTCCATATGCCAATAAAAAACAACATGCAGGTTAATTGTAATTCAAAGAAATTGTGGGCACGTGTCAATACAACAGAATCTACTGGTTTGGCTCTAATTAAAGGGTGCCATGCTGAACTAGAGAATACGGTCATGTGAGGATCTTGATCCATTCTTATATTGAGGCATGTAATTTTATTATCCCGTTGCAACGCACGGGCATGTGTGCTAGTAATATAAAAGTGGATAATAAAGCCCAATAATGACCAAAACAGTAGATAATATAGCATGGAGCAATCAAAAATTATAGATACGTTGGAGACGTATCAGATAACCGTCTATGTCACCTCCTCATCAGGGGTTGGCGTCCATTCTACGATAAAACCTACCAATGCCCTGCTCTGAATAGTTGACGTGCTCTCAAACTTCAAACCAAAGCTGGATAACTCCAAATCCCACTCCACTATTCTGCCGGTAGCTTCAGGGTTCCGGGGTACCCTTTGCAACGGAAAGCAAGTAACAACCATGATCTCACGGGCTTGGAAGTAGTGGCGAAGTTTCCTTGAGGCCATGATGAGACCAAAGATCAACTTCTATATGCTAGAGTATCTCAATATGGCCCCCTGTAATACGGAGCTGATGAAGTACACTAGGTGCTGCACCACTTTCTTCCTCGTCGCGTCCTTGGGGTTGCTCTTGCTGATGTGCTCATTGTTGTCTTGATCCTTCTCTGTCCCTACCAGTCTCTTCTCACTTTCTGCCTCATCTACTTCCCGCTGCGCTTCCAGGGGAGCACTGACCACTTGGTTGGTTGCCGCCAAGTATAGCAACCACGGCTCCTCGGGTTTGGGAGCAACCAAGGTAGGCACAATGGAGAAATAAGCTTTCAACTCTTGCAAAGCTGCATCTGCTTCTAGGGTCCACTTCATAGGGCCGTACTTCTTCAAGATTTTGAGGAACGATAGTGCATGCTCGACAGACTTAAAAATGAATCTGCTTAGCATGGTAACACATCCTGTCACGCGCCTCACATCCTTAACTGTCCTTGGAGCTTCGATCTGCTCGATGGCTTTGATCTTGTTGGGGTTAGCTTTAATCCCGTGATTGGATATGAAGAAACCAAGCAACTTGCCAGAGGTAACACCAAATACACACTTCTCCGGGTTGAGCTTCAAATTGATCTTACACAGATTATCAAATGTCTCTTCCAAATCCTGAATAAGGGTGGCCTTATCCTTGGTCTTGACCCCAATATCATCCATATAGGCTTCTATGTTTTTGTGCAACTGTGGCTCAAAACCAATCTGGATTGCCCTTGCAAAAGTAGACCCGACACTCTTTAATCCGAACGGCATGCGGACACAGCAGTACGTACCACAAGGAGTGATAAACAACGTCTTCTCTTCATCTTCCTTGGACATGAAGATTCGGTGATACCCAGAGTATGCATCCAGAAAGGATAGCAAATCACAACCTGAAGTGGAATCCACAATCTGGACGATGCACAGCAAGGGAAATGGGTCTTTCGGGCAAGCTTTGTTGAGATCTGTGAAATCTATGCAAAGCCTCCACTTCTCGTTAGCCTTTCGGACTACCACTGGATTTTCCAACCACGTGGGGTGCAGTACTCCTCTAACTAAATTAGCTGCCTCAAGTTTCTTGATCTCTTCTGTAATGGACTGCTGCCTCTCAAAGGTCTACTTTTGGACTTTCTGCTTGAGAGGTCGGGCATGTGGGCAGACAGTAAGGTGGTGCTCGATTACCTCCCTGGGAACACCGGGGATATCAAATGGTTGCCAGGCAAAGACATCGATATTCGCCCTTAGGAAGGCAATGAGCGCGCTTTCCTATTTGTCATCGAGGGTGGCGCTGATAGTAAAAGTACCATCAACGCCAGCCAGCCCTGCTGGGACCTTCTTCACTTGGGGTGCATCAACCTTGGATCTCTTGCTGTTAGAACACTCCGGCACATCATCAACGGGTGTCGTGCACTCGGTGGGGGCACGCTTCCTAGACTCTTTGCCGGAGTCCCTACAGTCTCTCCTCTTTCCTTTGCTTTCCTTGGCGTGAGCCGCCACTGCCTCTGCCGCGACCGCGTCCCGGTACATCTTGTCCACACAAATCATCATTGGCTGGAGGAAACATGTGTCAGCTCATCGCTGGGACAGATGTCATCCACTCATTGGACAGAAGGCGCCTATGATACGTCGACACGTGGCAGGACCCAACAGAGGCCCATTCCTGGGAAAAGGCCGGCCCGTTTGACTTGGTCAAAAGGTGGCGGGTCGGCCCATGGAAAGCCTGTTAACGGCCTGTTCGCATATAGCCCATTTACAACCCGCTAACCCAAGGCCCGTTACGCCCTATTCTAATTAGGCCCAGTAGCGTCATCTGGGCCATCCAATATGATTCCAGCCCGTTTTCACTTCTGGCCCATGTATGGCCCATGACGTCTTTCGGCCCATATGAGGCCCTATGTAACTCTTGGCCTATTAACGGCCCGTGGTGAAACTGGCCCGTAATGAACAGTGTATCACTTTACACCCATTAACGGCCCGTGGTGAAATTGGCCCGTAAAGAACAGTGTATCACTTTATACCCATTAACGGCCCGTTATTCCGTTGGGCCGTTTCCAGCCCATGTTATCTTTCGGCCTTCTCAGAGCCCATTTATTCTTGGGCTATTTTCCAGCATTCGTTTACTTATGGCCCGTTACTATCATTTTCTGCTTGTGGGCCAAATTCAGCCTGTGGTTACAGTCGGCCCGTTTGTGGTCCGTTAATACGTTGGGCCGTTTTCATAGCGTCATCAAATACGGCCTATTAACGATGGCCCGTTATGGTCGGCCCATGAACGGACAATTCCAACTCTAGCCTGTTTACGACCAGAATGCGGTCTGTTTGGCCCATGTTTGGCCAATCGATCATACGGCCCGTATAAGGCCCATTGATGATACGGCCCGTAGAAGGCCCATTGTTTCTATGGCCTGTAGAAGGCCCATTGTTTCTACGGCCCGTAGAAGGCCCACTGTTTCTACGGCCCGTAGAAGGCCCACTGTTTATACGGCCCGTAGAAGGCCCACTGTTTCTACGACCCGTAGGAGGCCTAGTGTCACTACAGTAAATATTAGCCCATGGTTATTGTGGCCTAGTTTTAAAAAATAGGCTATTGCAGCCACTAGCAAACCGCAGAAAAAGAACTGCACTGACTACAAGCAAACAAATAAACAAGACAACAAGGAAATAAATAAGCAAGCAACTTACACTTGGCTATCACGGCTATTACACATATTACATCCACTGGGCATCAAAGTTCGCCACCAGTGCAAATATAGGGAACATAGTAGCATATAAACGCCACAGCAAAACAAGTCCAGAACTGAAACCACTTCAGAAGAGCTCAAGAAACAATATTTTGGGTACCCATAATGCTGGCAAGATGCTTAGCAAGCTTATTAACTTTCTCTTGTTTGGCGCTTAAGTCCTCCAGCGCTTGCTATTGCACCAAAAAGTATGCATCTGAATTCTGTAGGGACTTCCTTAGTCCTTCGGCTTCCTGTCGCATAACATCTGATCGATGTATTTCAACTTCAAGTTGAGACTCAAGAAGCCGAACTGATTCAGGCAATGAGTCCGAAGAGCTGGTGCTGGCAGTGGTAGCCAGTAACTCGAACACTACATCAAGACATGACTTTGGGGTTGTCTCAGTGTATTCAATATAGTTTTTATCAGCTTTCTTGGAGACCAACAAGGATGTCTCACTATCTTGAACCTTATCTGCATTACTTCCTTTACCATTGCATAACAGGGTACTCTTCTCCAATATTTTATCCGCATTCTAAAAGAGAAACAAACAAACACATCTTAGGTTTACAATGTAGTATATGAAACTCATTTTGGTAAACCAGTTCAGTAGTAAGGTGGACAGGACAACAGCATGAAACAAACATATATCTATGTAGTATGGTCACTGTATGGTCTATATCATTCTAGTTAATGTTGCCAAATCAAGATAGATACAGTTCGAATCATATCTATTTAAGACAAAGCAGCATAGACAGAATATAAGTGTGGGAAACTACACAACAATAACAACACTTGTAATGTGCATGGCATGAGAACATAACTGTTTATTCAATTGAAACTGAAATCAACATAGAGCAAGTTACAACAGCAAACAGCCAAACACGTTGAAGAAATAGGTTTAAAACATAGCTGTTGCGCCATTGGAGTTTCAATTGCATCCTTCAAATTTGAAATTAGTTGGTATCAGTAAATACAGTGATGCAAGAGCAAACTAGTATGAACCATAGCTACAGAACCTGACCTGAGAACAATTCTTCTTCTGCTTTAAGCATTGACTTCGGGTTCGGAGTGGTGGTCCTCGTGATTTGGGCACTACAGTTGCCTTACTAACTGCTCGTGTTTGGGTGCTCTGTGGTGGAGACGGTGCTGTGTCAACGGGAACTGAGTGTCTATCTGCTGGGGTTGGGGTTAGAAGGGGTGTAGCTAGTTCTCTGTCCAGCTGGGTAGGGATACAATCTGCATGAGTGTGGGTTATGTGTGGTGGGGCTGGTTCTTAGGCAAGTACAACCGTGGTTCTATATGCATCGACAGGTAGCATGATATTTTCTGAAGACCATGTTTTTACTTCCACAGATACTTCCATCACTCCCTCCAATTGAAATGGCTGATAAACAAGAAAAGTAATTGAATGTACAGACATTGTAAGATAGACAGGTGCAATGGATAGTAGGGAAGAAAACAGGGCATGAAATAATTCACATTTATGTTGTCTAAGCAAACATAATAGCAGGACATAATTTCACATATATGATGGCTAATTAAACAGGATAGCATGCCACAATTTCACATGTATGATGGCTAACTAAACAGGATAGAATGACATACTTCAAAATATGATGACTATGTAAACAGGATGACATGATAAAACTATACGATGTGTCTATTAAAGTGGTTGGCATGCCATAAATCACAAACATGCCGTCGATGGAAACATGATGGCATGATATAATTCACGGATAGAATGACATAATTTAAAATATGATGACTATGTAAACAGGATGAGATGATATAACTATAGTATGTCTTTAGAAAATGGGTTGGCATGCCATAATTCAGATACGTGTTGTCTATGTAAACATCATGGCATGACATAATTCAAATATATGATTTATATACTAAGCAAGTGAGTAGAGGGCAATCGCATATATGATGTCTCAACTAAGGAGATGGCATTCAATATTGTGTATATGATGTAAAAACTAAGCATTGCAATACAACATATGCATTATATGAGTAATATAACCCTGCCAAGTTTGAGCATACACCTCAGGGGGATAATAGGACTGGTCATCTGCCTCTGAATCCTCCTCTGAAGAGCTATCTGTAACCAGCAAGATATCTGCTTTAGCAGGTAGCATTGTCTGCTCTGAAGACCTTGTTTTTACTCCAGATTTCTCCATCACCAATTCAAATGGCTGATGCACAGGAAGAGCAGTTGAATATACGAACATTGTCGACAAAAGCAATGAGAAATACAAAAAAGGACAGCATGATATAATTCACATATATGACGCTTGCCTAAACAGCATGGCATTGCATAATTCACATACATAGTGCCTTGCAACAAGATAACATTGCATAATTCACATATATAATGTCTTGCAACAAGATGGCATTGCATAATTCACATATATGGTAATTAGACACTAAACAGGTGGCATTCACACAAAGCATGTCTAAACTAAGAAAATGACATAGCAATGCAAGATAACATACGCACGATATGAGCAACATAACCCTACCAAGTTAGGGCATGCACCTCGGGGGGGGGGGGATATGACTGGTCATCTGTCTCTGAATCCTCCTCTGAGGAGCTATCGGTAACCAGCAAGACATGCGCTTCGTCAGATAGCATTGTCTGCTCTGAAGACCTTGTTTCCACTCCAGATTTTTCCATGACCGTGTTGAATGGCTGATGCACAGGAAGAGTAATTGAATGTACTAAAATTGTTGACAAATTTAACATATAATAAAAAATGATGGCATGATATAATTCACATATAAGATGACTGGCTAACCAGGGTGGCATTGCAAAATTCACATATATGATGCCTGGCTAGACAAGATGGCATTGCCTGATTCACATATACGATAAAGAAACTAAACAGATGGCATTGACACAAAGCATGTCTAAACTAAGCAGATGACATCTTTCATGTATAAAGTAAGCAATGCAAGGCACCATATGCATGATATTACCAACATCAGCATGCCAAGTTAGAGCGAAGACCTCATGGGGTAAATAGGAGTGGTCTTCTCCTTCTGAATCCCCCTCAGAACAGTTATCTTCCTCTTGATTATGATTCGAAATGGGTGGAGGGGGCTGCCTTTGCGCCCACCATGGAACGACGTCTGCATGAAATTTTATTGCCACGCAAGGCTCGTATCTTTCGCTCTACATGATCAGTTTCATTGTGTACAATAACTGGCATGCATAGGAATAAAACATAGTGAGATTATGTAAGGAGTGCATGCACAAATCCAGAGTGATGGTAGCAAATTGTGAATAGACCCAAAACCAATGATAGCAGGCAGATAATAGCTTTAGTTAAAAAATATAGATAATGGCTCCTTTAATGTTTGTTTGCACCCAACATGAAACTCATAGTAGACACCGGAGATTAACCAGATAGTAAACATATAGTACTGATTGCTGCCCCAATATGTACCCCACAACCATTTAAAAACTCAAGTTTCAGCATTAGTTTGGACCTGACTCGGAGTCTAATAGGTGAACACGATGATAATGTAGCATGTCATCATATTAAGCGACACTTAACGTAAGCAGACACGGAAGAGTGCGACCTCTCTTGCGGACTCGTGTAGTCCTCAAGGTCATCTGCTCAGTTGATGATGGTAATGCAGTTGTCGTGGCTGCCGGCGGCGGGGAAGAAGATCTGAGGCGGCGAAAGACAGTCTAGAGAGCGGATCCCTGCTGTGGTGAACCCTTCCGTCATTGGAGCAGCTGAGCTGGGGTGGAACATAGCGCCGCAGGAGCAGGACAAACCACACAAGGTTTTCTTTGACACATATCTGTAACATAAGTAATTGAGTAAGGGCTTGTTTGAATTTGAGGATTCTAACAATGCAGGGATATGAAATAGACTGGAATAGGATCGGAATGCACGTGCAAAACAGAGAATTTAAAAACACAGGATTTCTGCCAATCTGGGTGTTTGATTCACCACAATTGGAAGATCACAGGATGCAAAAAAGCATGGTGAGATTAAGTCAAACCACAAGAAAATGTACGGTTATAATGCTATTATGCTACTATCTCTTAGTCTTGTGCTTGATGAATAGGAATATGAAAAGGAGGAGAAGTGGAAATTAGAATTCCTACGGTTTTTCTTTCAAGGAGACACTAAAGGAACAAATCCTACAGTTTTCCTTTGCTCCATTCCTTTGCACCAAATTCATGAAAAGTAGTACCATAGGAAGCTTTCCAATTCCGATGTTTTTCATTCACTTTTCCTTTCAAGCACTGGCTATTCTAGTAGGCAGGCTTGAGCAAGGAAAATCCTACACTTAAAAAATGTTTTTGTGCTACTTCTATTACTTTGGACCCAGGCCACTGCCATACTAGCTCAACTCCCAGGCCCATCGACAAATGCACAGCTCAAACACGCAGAGATAAATAATGATGGCATTCAAGAGAGTCCATCACGGATAGCTAAGCTGCCTGGTACCTCACTGCTTGTCATATAGTAGGATAAAATAATCATATTTCCCGTTACTACGAGTGCTTAGTGGACAATATATATAACATGTAGAGTAAAAAAGAGATGCAACAAGTGTACAACCTCTTTGGCGAAGCCATGTCGATCTCAGCATGATTGGGTTGGCCGGTGAGGATGCTCCGGCTGACTTGGCTGTCGGAGGAGGGGAAGAAGATCTTAGGCGTGTGGAGATGGAGCCCGAGGTACTGCTCCGCTGTGATGGAGGGTTTCATCGTTGGAGCAGCTCCAGTGAGTTATACGACGCCGAGGCTGAAGCAGGACAAGAGAGACAACGAACAACATTAACCTGAGTGGAATTCTAATAGCATCTCCAATACATGACGTAAAATACATAACCACAAAGTGCTAGATGTAAAATACATCAGCCGCTCATCTCTGAACTTAACTGTGGAAACTGAACTTAACTGTCGAAACTGAACGCACTAGCAAGGTGAGGCTACACGTCGGTCGACTGACTTTTTCATCTCTGGTCAGTTGATTTTGCAGCCGTTGGATACGAAATCAAGGGCATGCGGTTCATCTTCAACCTCCACCCCCTGAGCCGCCAGCCACCACCGGCCAAATAGCAGGCCCCCACCGCCCGCCCCGAAAACACTCCCCACCGCCGGTCCGCTGCCGCCCCGGCCATCCCTCTAGCCCCCCTACCGAGCGTTTTCTCCGATGATCCCCATGCCACCGCCTCGTCAATGCCCCGCCACCACCGGCGACCACCGCCCCCATCCTGAACCCTAAGATAGATAGTGGGGT
>NC_041380.1:149377984-149459844 GCF_002162155.2 Triticum dicoccoides | reverse complement strand
AGCAAGAGCGAGAGCAGCAGCGCGAGCAAGAGCAATAGCAAGAGCAGGCCAGGCAGGGGACCGAGAGCAAGAGCAGAGCAGCAGCGCGAGCGAGAGCTAAAGCAGCAGCAGCTCCTACTGATGTGGACGTCGCCACCGAGGGAGCGACGCCGTGGGGGAAGTGGTCGGCGACGCCGCCGTGGATGGAGTCGCGCCGTGTCGGCTCGGGACCGAGTGCCGGCAGCACCGTGATATCGAATCAAGAAGAAAATGTGGTGATTAGTGTACAACCTCTTTGGTGGCGCCGATTAGGCCGCAGGTTCATCCGAGGAAATGGTGATGATGATGCTCTTCCGGTGGTGTAGGTGAAGACGGCGGTGTGGGAATGGAGGTGGCGCGACAGACGAGGGGAACATCGGGGCAACTCCTTGGAGGTGGAGGACGGGGTGGCTGAACCGGCGGGACGATGAGGTCGACGACGGATCCTCATCCGGTACGGTGGATGAGGGACGTTGACGTGTTGCTGTGGACGACATCGTCGGGGAAGAGGCTCCGGCTGGGTGGCGGACAGAGCAGGGTGTGGGGTTTCGTCGCGGGTTTTCGCGGCCTCGGTGTATGAATGGGTGGGCGGATGGGATGGCAGTGGGGAACCATGTCTTAGAGACGCGCTTGTCCGAAATGTGGGGTAAGTTACGAAAGTACCCCCACCAATTTGAGGTGGTTCTTTCGGTTCAGGGGTACCACGGGCATTTCGTGTGTCGGGATTTCACAGGAGGTGGGAGTTTTCGCGCGCGTTGTAATTTCGGAATAGCAAGGCGCGGGTTGAGATAGAGGGAGTTGTCGGAGCACAACGAGACAAAGATATATCTTAAATATTACGGGCTAACAAGGAGCGGGTTGAAGAGGCGGGAGTTTCGTAGCACGATAGACAGAGACGCTAGCTTGAATTTTCGGCATAACAAGGCGCAGCTTGAAATTTCGGAAGAACAAGCTTAATGTGTACCAAAAAAAGACAATTTGCACCTCAACACGCACAACACACACACAAACACCATTTAGACTAGAGTAAGGTACACGTGCATTGCACGCATGAGATTTGGCAACCAAATTATGAATAAATACCACATTATAGCATGCAAGCTTTGAGTCGTACATGCATGATGTAGATGTTCGTTTAATTCGTATAGTTCATTTCATTCAAAATCATCTAGTTTTTATAAGAAAGCTAATCTATTTTAAGATTCATGGAATTGTGCTTCGTAAGACATAAAGTAAAAACAAATAATGGCAAATCATGTAGAAAACCATTTGGGCAATTCTGATACGGAAGATTCTAGAACAAATAAGAAGTGCTTGTGTTTTGATGTTTGTGCATTATGCTTAAGTTCAACCATGGAGTCTTCTAGATTATACATGTGGCGAAATCTGGTGGAATCTAGATGATATCCAACGGCCAGTAGTGCTCAAATTTGCCATCTTTGGACCATCGGATTCGCCTCATCCAATGACCATCTTTCAAAGTTAAAGTTACCCGCACACAATATAAAAAATATATAATAATATATATAGGGGTATAGATATAGATATGTGATGCGAAAGCCGCCCATCATCTCCAATTAGAATAGTGTGTCCATGCACGGATGCGACGTGGCCAAATGATGTCCGCCATCGGTATCTCAAATTCAAATCAGTCTGACCTTGTTCAATGTGTATACATTACAACATGCTCATTTCCAAACCACACTGCGCAGATCTCCGTTATATTCATGCATGCATGGGTTTCAAACATCAGGATCTCTTATTCAAATATTTGAATTCAACTTTACATTGATTATGACCTCACCTATTCTTTTACACCCACACAGTAGTCTTCTCTTTATAATCGTACCACTAACTTTCTCTCGTGCATGCATGCACACACACTACCAGTCGGCATTATCCATCGCACGCATGCAATCTTTTTCTTCAGGTCGGTCTCCCATGAAGGCACACACCCACACACATCCCCCTCTCCATCATACCGGGCATTCTTTATCTCTCACACATGCATGCGCAACGATCGATGTTCCTCTATGTATGTGTGTATCTAGCTAGGTCTTTCATAGTTTTCCACACAAACCGATCAATCGATATATCCAGTGAGGTCTCACCCTCTTTCCCACGTCCACATCGATCAATCTATACCTCTCTATATAGGATTAACATATATAGCTAATACACCCGCATTAATTATATATCCAACGTCCCCCTCTCATCATCCATGCCTTCCGCTTCATCTCTCAGACGCGTGCCCAATGGCGAAGACAGGGGGCAGTAAGGCCCCTGCCCCCTCCCCCCTAACATCACTATATATCGAGGCTAATATGAATGTGATCATTAGACAATTGCTGCTAAAAATGGTTTAAGTTCATGAATCGACCCTCCTCGTAAAGGATTAGCAATGCTTGCCCCTAGCTCATTTATTTTTCATGGCTCCGCCACTGCGCGCAACAGCGCATGTGTTCCCCCCTCTCTCTAAATATTGATCTCGCACTTGTGCATTCCTTCATAGTCTCCCTCCACTCGGCCCCTTGCACCATCTACTAGCCCCCCACCAGATTTTGCCACATGTACAATCTAGCAGACTCCATGGTTGAACTTAAGCATAATGCACAAACCTCAAAACAAGAGGGGTTCTCTTTTGTTCTAGAATCTTCCGTATCATAACTGCCCAAACTTTTTTTCTAGTTGAATTGCCATTATTTGTTTTCACTTTATGCTTTACAACGCACAATTCCATGAATCATAAAATAGATTAAGGGCTTCTTTGATTCAAAGGATTCTCAAAGGAATTTTGGAGGATTCTAATCATTCAGAATTTTTCCTATCTTGGTTGTTTGATTCGTATGATTGTAAACCATAGGAATTTTTCCATATGATTCATTTGCACTAGATTTCATAGGAAACATCCCATCCACTCAAACCTCTTTGAAAGAATTCTGCATTTTTTCTATGCACAATCAAACACTCGTACAATCCTATAGGATTCAAGACGACATTCCACTATAATCCCATGTTTTTCCTATTCCCGCGTTCTTAGCTTTTTTTATAAAAACTAATTGATTTTGAATGAGATGAACTATAAGAATTAAACGAAGGGCTAGATCAGGCATATATGACTCAGAGCTTACATGCTATAGTGTGGTATTTATTCATAATTTGGTTGCAAAATATGATGCGTGCAATGCACGTGTACCTTACTAGTACTTCGAGTATGTGCAAAACAGGTAAATTAGAATACCAATGTCACGCTACACAGTGTCTCTCTTACAGTTCATGAAGCCACGTGGCACATGTGGAGGCGTTGTCGCGACCTCCTTGCGTGGATTGATCACAGTGAGGTGCTGCTGGTTCTAGAAGAATGTACACGTCCTCCCTGAGCCATACTGGCGGTACATGCACGAAGTGAAGATGTGCACGCACGCCATGCACGGACTCATTCCCTCGCACGCACACGCGGGTACACGGGCGGACGCAATTTTGTACCAAGATCCACCCCATGTGATAATTTGATGCGTGTAAAGTCATTCACTTCATTGATGGTCAATTAATACAGCGCATGCAAATTGAGTGGACATGAGGGCGGAAGAAAGACATTATTACTCCACTGCGTGCATGCGAGTAGTTAAATCGTGGGTTGCTAGTAGTACTTCCATTGGTCTCCTTCGTATTTTGTACCAATTTTTGACAGTAACATAATATTTACGCATTTGAGCAGTGTAGTACTTGAAATTTATGTTCCGCTAAACTCACCGGGAGCCGTTTCGGGCCTCGAAACCAAAACCATCAATTAATCTTTACCTTGTTCCCATCACATTCGAAAGCCTGCTCACACCTACTAGTACATACCAAACCTGAACGTGTTCCCACTATGCAGGTATTAGTACTAGTGCTAGTATTTAGGTTATAAAAAGGGGAACTAACTAACCAAAAATTACTCTACCTTTCCTCCTCATAAGTGCTTCTTCTTCGTCTGTCATTGCCATGGCCGTTGAGCAGAGCTCTAGGTCGAGAACTACTACGTAACAAGGGAGCAGCAACCAAGGCTGCGGAAAAAAAAGAGGGCTCGCCGCCATGTAGAGACCTCGAAAGATCACTGACGGGCAGGCGATGGCTCCCAGGAGCGCCCTAGCCGCGGAGGCGAACATGCGGAGCCGGCGGAGCTGGAGTCGTTATCCCTCGACGGCATGCCCGATCAGCTCAATAAGCACGTCAATAAGCAGAAGGAGTTCATCCAAGGCTTTATGGAGTTGCTGAAGGAGAGCCTCGACGACATGCCCGCTGAGCTCAATCAGCAGGGGGAGTTGACTGCCGGCTTGGTGATGCTGCTGAAGAAGAGCATTGCCTCAGAGAAGACGGCGACCGGCGAAATCCTGCGACCTCAGGAGGACAAGGCGAAGCTCTGCCATGAGATCAACCTGTTGAAGGAGAAGAACACCGGCTGGAAGAAGTTGCACGAGAATAGTAGTTCCTCGATGAAGATGTTGCAGGCCCTCGTCATGGAACAGAAGGAGTTGGCGAAGCTCCGCATCGAGCACCCGGCTGCTGTCAAGGTACGTAATGCGGCCGTGGAACAGATGATGAAGGCTCATGTCGAGAAATCCCGCGTCATGGACAGAATGAAGAAGATGGCGGAGGAGACGCGCAAGGAGATGGAGGTCATGGAGGCGATGAAGAAGCAGTTACGACTATGCAGCGAATTAGATCATTTGGGGTGATAATCTTCCTTCTTCTTTTGCTCTTGTGTTTCATCTTTTGCTTCAGGTGTTTCGTCGCATGTGTCACGTTCTCTGCGAGGCATGAATAGAACAATGGTTTTTTTGAGGGAATGAATAGAACAATGATAACAATGAGATGACTAGCAAATTAGATCATTTTTATCGCCATATGGCACTGGGCTGCCGTGTTTCGTGCTCCTCCATCGCAGTACTACTCCAGTGCAAAACTTGAGTATACCACACAGTTCTTTGCTCCTCCTCGGTCAGGTCGTCGGCGGATTTATACGAGCAGTCAAATCACAAGGCCCCGCCTTCCAGCAGTAATGAGCCGTCAAATCACAAAGGCCCTCGCCTCTCGTGAAACCGACCAAGCTAGACTGCCCCGCCCTCTAGCCTTTAAAAAAATTTATACTTTTGTACAGCAGTATCGGTGGATTGTGCCATGGAGCAAAACTTGAAATTAAAAAAAGGTGGTACATATAGAGAGCGCTCGTCGCCAAATTATGCATATAGTACTATTAAAAAGGCTAGTCACAATAATGGTGTCCAGCACAACCCACCCCTCAAATAAAACTAAGAGGGTGCTTGGATACGTTTTAGTCCCATGACTAAAAGTAGTGGGACTAAAACATGCTAGCCTCACCCATGCTTGGATCCAAATACTAAAAAGGCTGAAATCAAGTTAATGAGCATTTATTATCTTCCAAACCCTCCAATCCAGAACTTGCCTGTGTTAAAGGAGAGGAGTTAAATGAGTAGAGAGATGACTAATCCACATTTTAGTAGGGGTACCCTTGACTAAAAATATTTAGTCTCAAGACTAGTTTTAGCCCCTCTTTAGTCAGGGGTGCTTGGAACTTTAGCCTCTTAAAGATACTATTTTTAGTCAGACTAAAATAAGTCCCTTGGATCCAGGCACCCTCTAAACATCCTGGAATTCTTTGACAAAACTAAGCACCCTGAAATTCTTTGACAACTAAACTGCTGGCTATATGATGCTGGCCATATATATTGTATGTATATAATGTGAAGAAACGAGTGGTAGTACTATACCCAATGTTGGGGATATCGCTTATCGGGAAATTATCGGTCGACCCATGATAAGGGGTAAATCGGCCAGTTTATCGGCATATCGGCCGATTTATCGCCATATTGGCTGATTTATCGGCCGATTTATCTTATCGGACAGACAATGGTAAGCGATAAATAGGCCGATTTATCGGAATATCGGAAGATATATTGAACAGTGACTATACCAACTAAAAGATGAAATGTAAGAAATACTAGTATGTATGTACTGAAGAGTTAAAGTAACAAGAAGAAACATAACATAGTTCTGCTGGGGGCTCGGCACAACACACCCCTCAAATTAAATTAAGCACACCTGAAATTAAACTTTGCAACTATTTCGGTAGACACTGCATTAGAACCACCATGAGGAACGACACTGCCACCTTACTCGGAGTCCTCATCCACGTCCTCGACTTCGTCCTTGTCCCTCTTCCTCTTGGCCGATACTTCTTTGCTTGAACCGCACACCTGGCTGTCGCTCTTCATCCAACCCTTGTAGATATTGAAGCAAAGGTAGCCATCCATTGCAGCATAGCGGATGTGGTCTATATCTAGTACATTCCGCTGCCTTGCATCACGATGAAACGTGTATGGAGGTTTCTCTAGTTTACCGTACGAAGGATGAACCATGGCTCCTTCCAGGGTCACCATTGAAGGCTGACGAGAGGACACCAGCCGATTCTTCTGGAGGTCGAAGGTGTTGCCTACAACGAGGCCTATCTGACGCAGGACTTCTTTGTCGTTACCAAAGTCTACAGTAACGAATTTGACTAGGTTGCTCTCGAGGAAGTCCTTAAAATCCTGGCACTCAACGTCGGCATGGCATATGTGGTAGACCAAGCATAAGTCATGCACACAAACCTGGATCACAGTGGGCTTCTTCCTCTCTTCATCCTTTAGATCCTTCTCTGGTCCCAGGACTGTGGTGTACTCAACATCTAGCCCAACGACCCACTCATCATCTGAGTCTTCGAACATGCGTCTGAAGCGAGAAAGGCATCCTTTCACTGTTGCGGAAGAACGGGTGTAGATGACGTCGAACTCATCGCCGGTGATGGTTCTAACCTTGTACTCACCGCCGATCGTGGAGATTTGGGACGCCATGGATTTGGGAGGAGGGTTAGGATTAGTGGAACTACCGTAATGTGAATGCATGGGCCGACTAGGAGTGAACCGTCGTAGTATTGAAGGACGTGCAAGGACGAGTAGGAGCGGCATTAATTAATTGAATCGTCTCGCCTCCCTCCGCATGCATCCGCATGCAAGCCTTACGCGCACATCCCTAGTGCATGCTACGGCTGGGTATTTATTTCTCCCAATCAGCGTACGCAATGAGCAGCGGAATCAGTGTAATATGTGGTGATTTAATTACAGCGGGACTAATAAAAATGGGACTAATATGTGGTGATTTAATTATCTTCTCCTCTTAAACCACCGCTGCTCCTCTCCTGTTCCAATCTAAATGCAATGCTGCTCCTCTCCTCTTCCATTCCAAAACCACCGCCCCTCCTCTCCTGTTCCAATCCAAAACCAGCGTCGCTCCTCTCCCGTTCTAATCCAAAACCAGCACTGCTCCTCTCCTCTTCCATTCAAAAACCACCGCCGGCGAGTGAAGGTGCTGTGGAGAAGTAGATCGATGGAGGAGTACAACCGATTCGTGAGGATGGCAGACGGCGACCCTGTGAAGCTAGCTAGGATGTTGGAGATACAGTCTTGGTTTGACAACAAGGACCAACTAGCGGCGACGGCGACATCCATGGCCAAATATCTGCAACAAAGCGAAAAGGCGGCGATACTCCCGGAGGGAGTCACACCGAGTACATAGAGCTGCTCCTCTGGGCCATGGAGCAAACGGATTCACCGAATCCGATCGTGTGGGAGCGGTGGTGGGAGTATCGATCCCAGATGGAGCATCCACCAGAGATTGAAGGATCGAGCATCTACAGGGTGCCGTTTGTGAGGGTGTCCTGCCAGAGCGAGCCGGTGGAGTCTTCGTCGACCAAACCCAACTGCAAGAGGAGAAAAGCAGTTGGCCTGACGATGCTTCCCCGCCATCGTCTCCCTCGCCATTCACATCGTCTCACGGGGCGGCTCTCTGCCGCCGAGGAATAGGAGGGGGCTGCCCCCTAGCCTGATAGTCGGGCAGGTTGTGAATTGTCAGGAGGAGCTTAGGGTTGTCAGTATTTGCAGGTTGTGAATTGTGTTTTGTGTTGTGTATTTTGAGAGTACTTTCAGATATGAATGTCTTTTGAATTTCAGATTTGCAGTATTGAGCATATGAAGTATTTTATGAATTCTAGAGATCTACTTTTAGCACTTAAAAAATGTAGTTTCATAGGAGTATAAAAGTGCAGACAATGTGACTCTCAGAGAAGAAACTGCAAGTTTCAGTTTCAGATAAGAAACTGCAAGTTCAGTGTCAGATAAGAAACTGCAACTTTCAGAGGCAGAGCATTTATATTAACACGACCTTTTCAAACAAGGTTAACATCATGTTGGAAGTTTTATTCAGGGTCGAAAATGGAACTACCAGCCAGTTAACATCATGCTGATCAACATTCATGCATAGCACATCTTCATATGATGCACAGTCAAAATGCCCACATAATGTTGATTGTGCGAAACACAGAGAAAACGAGGGACGAAGTTTTGGCAAGTGTTGGACGTGGTTTTGTGCTGCCCAGTCTAGGCTTTCATTTTTAACATGCGGAGCCCACGACCTTGGATGGGAGGTCCATAGGCCTGTTTGTATTTTCTTAGGGCCATCGTGTATCGACCGGCCTATGGACCTCCCATCCGAGGTTTTATTTTTGGCAGCCCAATTTATGTATTTTTTTGAAGAAAACGCAGAGGTCTGTTCTATTTTTCTATATAAGAATAGGAACGCCAGGTCCAACTTATGTTTCCCTTCTAACTATATTATATATATTTAAATTATTTTATATGTTATTATATATTATTTTTATTGTCATCATATATTTTACAGATACTTACATATGTAAGAAAACAATATCCCACATCTTATTAACTTATAAAAATAATTTCTTAACAAATAAAATCCTGGATTGTTTTGGCACGAAAATCCTAGTGATTGTGTACAAAATCTTGGTAAGATTTAAGGACGAATGTAATAATATCACTTATTATTTAAATATATTTATAACAAAATGATCAGCCCCTTTTATTTTTTGATAACATTGCTGGCCCAACCCAACATTATAATTAGAATCAGCCCAGCAAAATCGTGTATTTCGAGAAAGTGCAAATGTCCTGTAATTTTTTAGGAAATAAAATAAATGGGCCACATGGATGCTACATTATTTGTTCACCCAACCCAGCTAATGGCTGTAATTCAAAAAAGATCAAATTGACTGTAAATTCTACCACGCAAAAAAAGACTGTAAATTCTGAAAAATGGGTTGAATACGAGTCACATTTTTGGAGGCTGAAATGTGGGCCAATAGGTCGAAGCCAACGCAAGTCGTTGTCAATTTAGTCAACAAATGATTCTGACATGTTAGCCGTTGGATTTACATCCAACGACCGGCATCCATCTTCAATCTCTTTTCTTCTTCCTCCAGCGCCGCCGGGACCACCTCCCGCCTCCTGCTGCTAGCAGCTCTGCTTAGCACGCTTCGCTATGAAGCGCTACTCCACCATTGGCCAGGCCATCCCTCCACCCCTCCACACCTCCTGTTCTTCTCCACCGACTGCCGAACCACACCACACTAGAACCAGTTAACCCTCGTACACCTCTCCGTCTGCGACTCTACTCCCACGTCTTCCCATCTCCGGCTCGTTGCTGTCCGGGGCCTCGCCGTCGTCCACCACCTTGGATGCGCTCGGTGCGGCATGGTCAACGTGGTCAACGAACGACACCATCGGAAGTAGACTGTGCGTGGAGATGCTGACAGCTGGGTCCACGGCCGCACACAAGGAAATGCCTCCTTATTACACGCAAAATAATGATTCCTCCACCTGACATCTGGGTCCCACCGGAGGGCCTCTTTACTTTGTGAAAATAACGTGCCCCTCGCTGACATGTCGGACTCACCAGCTATCTTCGCACGCAAGGAAGTGCCTCCTTATTACGCACAAAAAAATGAGTATTCCCCCTGCCAGCTGGAACCCAGCATAGTGGGAGGCTGACTTGTGGGCCTACCAAGTTGACAGGGATGGAGGGCTTTGTCAACTTAGTCAATATGAACGATTCTAGATTATGTTACTGTCCGATGTTCATCCAACGGCCGTAGTGCTTCTTCAACCTCTGGTCTTCTTGCTCCAGCCGCCCAAACCAGCGCCGATTGTGCCGCGTGCTCCTGCCTCCCGTGGCCGGCTGTGATGCCGCGGAGGCCTCACCGCCCCTACTACTCCCACCGCTGGCCATGCCATCCCTCTACTCACCCACACCCCCTGTTATTTTGCGGCGACAACAGCCTCACACCGCAGCCGAACCAGTGAACCCTCATACTCCTCTTCGCGTGGACATCCACTGCTGCGTCTTCCCCGGCTCCGAGTCGTCCCCTTCCTAGTCCTCGCCGTCGTCCACCGCTGTGGTGCTCACGGCGCGGCATGGTGAACATGGTCAAGGAACGACTTTCATCGGACGTGGACTGTACGTGGAGAGGCTGACAGCTAGGTCCATGGCCACAGCAAGCAAGTGCCTCCTTATTACGCGCAAAATAATGATTCCTCCACCTGACAGCGGGGACCCACCGGATGGGCCACCGTATTTCACGAAAAAAAGTTTCCCCCTGACTGCTGGGACCCACCAACTACATCTTCGCACGCAAGGAAGTGCGTCCGGCAAAAAAAATGATTCGCCCCCCGGACTACTGGGACCCACCAGCTACATCTTCGCACGCAAGGAAGTGCCTCCGGAAAAAAAACGATTGGCCCCCCTGACTGCTGGGACCCACCAGCTACATCTTCGCACACAAGGAAGTGCCTGACAGTCGGGACCCACTTGGTCGAAGCGTACGTAGCGTTGTCATTCTGGTCGCGAACATGTACGTACATATATACTGGTGGATGTAGAGGCATGCACGTGTCATAGTAGAGGCGCATACGTGTCGTAGTGGAGGTGCGCACGTAGCATGTACATGTACGTACAGCGGCCAAGGTGCAAGAAAGAAAATACGGCCACGTATGTGTACATACGGGCGGGGTCTCGAACGCCTACTCGCGCATACGTACAGCCAGGGCTCGTGTACATGGCTGGGTCGGAACGGAGAAACAATGTCGTCGTCGTGTTCATGGGGAGGCAACGGAATGCGTCGTGTTCATGGGGAGGCAATGGAATGCGTCGTGTTCATGGGGAGGCAACGGAATGCGTCATGTTCATCGGGAGGCAATGGAACGCGTGGGAGCCAACCGGCTGGGTCGGAACGGAATGCGTGGTCGTGTTCATCGGGAGGGCTTGGACGGAACAGGCGATGGAAACGAGGCCTGGCGTACCACAAAACGGAGGAAACAGACCTCCTACATTTGGAACGGGGTCCTATTGATCGGGAGGGGTGTGGCGTACCGCAAAATGGAGGAAACAGACCTCCTATGGTTGAAACGGGGGTCCTGTTGATCGGGAGTGGTGTGGCGTACCGCAAAACAGACGAAACGGGGGTCCTGTTGATCGGGAGGGGTGTGGCGTACCGCAAAACAGACGAAACGGACCTCCTACGGTCGAAACGGGGGTCCTGTTCATCGGGAGGGGTGTGGCGTACCACAAAACGGGACTCCACGGGATACTGTTCATCTCCACCGTCGACCTCCTCCAGCCTTCATGGGCTCCTGTTCATCCAGCCTCCACCGCGTGCTACTCTACCGGCTACTGTTCAACCACCCCTCCACGGGCACCCCTCCATCATCTACTGTTCATCCAGCCCTCGACACCATGGGGTCCTGTTCAACCACCCCTCCACGGGCAACCCTCCACCGTCTATTGTTCATCCAGCCCTCCACACCACGGGGTCCTGTTCATCCAGAATTTTTTTTCGTTCAGCCCAAAATGTCATGGATGTGTCTTTTTTGTAGTGCTTTTTCCTCATCTTGCTTCTCATACTCTGCTCTCTACTTCTTAACGAGCTGCTTAACCTGATAACACTCTTGAAGGTCGTGGCCCTTGGTCCGATGAATCTTGCAGTAAGGGCCATCACCCTTCCTGGCTTTCTCAGCGGTAGCGGCTACCCGACAATAAGTGCACGCGACAGCTTCCTTGTCGGGGACCTCAGCTTTGGCCTTCTTGCCGGTACTAGGCATACCCGATCCTTTAACGGGCATCACTACTTTATCTCTCCGCTTCTTACTTCGCTTCTTGTTGTTCTTCTGACTAGTTGATTCATCCTCATCCCCTGAATGAACATTGGTGCAATCTTCCTCTCCGGGCAACTTCCTTCCCTCCTCCATCCGAGCACACTTATCCACTAGTGTGTAAAGCTCCTTCATAGTCTTGGGCGACCGCACATTCATCTTGGAATGTATATGACAGTTGCGCACATTGGACTGGAAGGCAGCTATTATAGCTGCCGGATGGATATTTGGGATATTCCTATGAACTTTGCTGAATCTCTGTAAATACTTACGGAGGGTTTCTCCTTCCTTCTGCTGGAGAAGTTGCAAATCGCTGGGCCTACCGGGTTCTTGATGACTGCTAGTGAAAGCGCCAATGAACTCATGGCACAGGTCAGCCCATGTAGAAATGGAGTTCTCTGGTAGGTGCATCAGCTAGGACCTCACATTGGACTTGAGGGCGAAAGGGAAGTATTTGGCGAAGACCTTCTCATCTCTTCCCCCGGCAGCCTAAACAACGATGGTGTAGATGCTCAGGAACTCTGTCAGGTTTAGCCTGCCGTCGTACTTCTCAGGTATCTCTGGCTTGAACGTGCAAACTGACAGCCAACAGATGTAAGGCAGGTACCCGCCAACACCGAGCGCAGGCTCGTCGACGTCGAGGCCGTCGTACCCGTCAGTTCGGCGGAGGCCGTCACGGTGTTGCTCGACGACGCGCGTGCGTCTTCTCTCCGACTATCCTCCGGGGCTCGACGTTGTCTTGGATGTGCTCAAGGGTCAGAAGAAACCATCGAGACATCGTCGGGGTCTTGATTCGGTTGAGCTCGTGCGGGCTGCTATGGTGGGGACTGCACCGTGGGGATGGCCCCTTCTGTGCGGTCAGCAGCACAAGCTGTTGCTGTCGCTTGGGGAGGTCATGGTGGACCAGCTTGCCGTGAGCCCCCAGCTTCGGCAAAGCCGAGCAAGCTTTGGATGGTGGCACGCCACTCGTCCATCTGCTCGGCCGCTGGTGGAAACCTCAGTAGCAGTTGAGCTCGTGCCTTGGCCTCCAAAGCCGTACTTGGCATGGATGTTGACAAAGTCGATCGTACCGTCGTTCGGCTCCTGACGGTGCCTGCGGCGGTAATGCTGTGCCCCCGCTGTCGCCGTGGTGCGGCCACCTGGATGTGGTGTTGTGAAGGCGCTTGAGGGCCAGGGGCTCCGTCGGGCGCAGCGGCCTAGTCGGCCCATCCCAGGGTAGGTGGATGCGCTGCGACTACATCCATGGTGGGGGCGGCCGGAGGGCAGCGGTTCGCCCGGGTCCGAGCGCTGTTTCTACGGCTGTGCCCGTCACTGGGGGAGAGGGGCGCAGATGGAGTGACTGCCTCACCCATACCTTGCGGAGCGTGACCGTCGGGGTGTTGTTGATTCTGCTCTTCTCCGGTGCCCCTGCTCCTGCGTCAGCTGCGGGAGAAGTGGCGAAGGCGCCGCCTGCTCTGACCACTTCCCCAGCAGCATCCGTGTCCTCGTGCGCCTCCGGACCCCTCACAGCGTCAGAGGCCGCGGGTGGCGGAGCCTTCGAGGTGGATGGATGAGCTGGAGGACCGGGCTTCTTCTTAGGCGCCATGGTTGATGGCATCGCCGAAGATAAAGAAGATGACGCGCTACGCACGCCTTCAGATTTGCGCAAGCGAACCCCCTACCTGGCGCGCCAAAGATTTCATGGGAAACCACGGCCACCTATGGGACCAGGAGGTCCCTTGCTGATTCGGCAGGGGGCGACGTGTTACACAAACAGCAGACGAGCGTGGGGCAGTGCGGCAGAGATCATGCGGGCAATTTACCCAGGTTCGGGCCGCCGTGAGGCGTAAAACCCTACTCCTGCTTTGGTGGATTGATGGTGGAAAAGGTGGTGGTGGAGCGTAGTACACTTTGTCCGACAAGGGTTGCCTCAGGTAGCAGCGACTACGCGCATATGCGGGTGTGAGTCATCCAACCTTCCAACCCATTTTATGGTTGCCATGGGCTTCCTTTTATAGATCAAGGGGTAACCATAGTGGAAAAGTAGTCATTATGCACTGATAAGATAGCAAACAGTGCTATCATACCTAACTCTGTGGGCTGACAGTGCGCATTTAATGCACCGCCTAACGTCACATTGTTGGTCGCCCGGCAAGGCTTGCCGGGCTATCTCGCCAGCTCTGCACCTATTCTCCTGACATGTTGAAAGACGGGTGTCATCTATGGGTTTCTCCTGTAGGAAATGGCTGCCATGTGGCGAATGGCTGCCACTTAATCACTTTGCGGCTTCACAGCACATTGATCGACGACGTGGGTCGTGGTGGAGTGGTTGGTGAGGCAGTTTTTGTCGGATTTCGGGTTCCGGCTAAACCCTTGAGGTTCGAATACTGGGGTGCACACGAAGATCTCTCCCCCTCTCTAGCTCGCACAAATCATGATCTCACGGCCTAGCCCGACGAACCCAAAGAGCAAGAGACACAAGAGTTTATACTGGTTCGGGCTACCAATGTGGTGTAATACCTTACCCTAGTGTGGTGTGGTGGATTGCCTCTTGGACTAAGGATGAACAGTTACAAGGGAAGAATAGCCTCCTGAGGAGAGGTGCTCTTGTGCTTGGTGAGTGTGGTGGCTTTGGTGGAATGAATCCGGTCCAAGATGAGATGATCTCTGTGCCTACGGTGGTGGCTAGTCCTATATTTAGAGGCCCGGGTCCTCTTCCCAAATATTAGGCGAGAAGGGATCCCACGACGGCCAATTTGAAGGGGGACAGCTAGTACAAGCTATCCTGACAAAAGATGGTCTTCACCTGCCAAAGGCTCTGGTGGTGATGCCGTCTTGGGCTCCACGGTAACCTTCGTCCTGCTGTCCTGCTCGTCTTGGTCTTGTTGCACCGATATGGAAACCTTTGCTTGCTGCCTCGAGACTCCACGCCTGCGCTTGCCTCTTTAGCACCAAAGAGGAAATGAGGACACCGCGCGTGCTGGCGCCCGCCTGGCTCTAGTCATCATGGCTTGCGTTACACAAACCTCGCGGGGTGTCCCTTGCCTTGATCTCTCCGCCCCTCGCGAGCCAGCCTGGTGAGGCCGCCCCTGAGGAGGTCTTGCGTCGTCCGCCTCGCAATGCTTGGCCCCTTGTGAGGGTCTTGAGTGTTTGCTGGTGAAGATGGGCCGTACAGGTCCGCTAGTGGAGCCACACCGCGGGCCATAGGCAGGCAAGTCTGGGGACCCCCGTTCCCGGAACGCCGACAGTAGCCCCCGGGCCCAAGGCATGATCGGGCTTGGCTTCGAGGAGAATCCAAAGGGGAAATGCGTAGCACCACGGGCCCCAATAGCCTATGGCCACGGGCCCCAACAACCTGTGGCCACGATTGATGTAGATGCATGCCTCGAGGCCGAGGGACTTCGGCTGATGGAGGAGCGGCACAAACCGAAGGTGGCCATCAACCTCGGGCACCACCAGCGCGAGCTTGATAATGCGAAGGCCGAGGCGTCTCTTGCGACCTCGCGTGAGGCCTGCGCTCGAGCCTTGGAAGAGGCTCGGGAAGCCGATTGCCGCCACGAGATCGCAGATAACCACGCGTGGGAGCTCCAGGCCTGGAGCGCCTCCCTGGAGCAGCAAGTGGAGGCGCACAAGGAGGCCCTAGCGTCGATGAAGGGGATGCCTGCCGAGGAGGAAGAGATCCTGAAGCGTGAGGAAGCGCTGGCACTGGAAGCCACGGAGCGCAGCCTTGAGCTTGAGCGGTTGGAGACAAGGGAGCGCCAAGTCGCCCAAGCGGAGGATGCTGTCGGTGCGCGTGACGCCAAGGCTCGGGAGGAGGTCGACCGCTGGGTGGCCGAGGCTCGTGCGGATCTTGTGGGCAGGTACGACCTGAAGTTGAAGCTCGTGGAAGCTGAAGTTGTGGGCAGGACTAATGCCCTAAGGTCGGGGTTGGCTGAGGCGGAACATCACGAGAAAGCCGCCGCAGCCGCCCTGACCTTAGTGCAAGCTGAGCCGGCTTTCGCTCGTGCCGAGATGCTTTCCCTTCAGCAGTGAGTCGCCAGCGCCGAGTCCTCCACGTAGGAGAGCAGGGAAGAAGCGCTCCGGCGGCAGACGCTGGAGCGCGAGCACGCCCCCATGCTCCAAAGCCTCTGGATCAGAGCCAACGCGGCGCTGGGCGCCATCTGCGATGAAGATGCACCTCATCCCCACTCAAACCACTATGCCAGTCACCTCCTTTTCTTCACGGACGTGGTGACACGCCTGGAGAATCGATCCGAGAGGGCTCGCATGCTTGTTGAGGAGAGGAGTCACGGCCTTCTCAAGCGCGCGTTCTCCCATGTCTTCAGCCACCTCCAGAACACCTATCCCAACTTCGACTTCGACGCCGCCATTGCCCCTGTGCCCGAGGCCATCTAGGGCGACCTGGCACGCTAGGTAGAGGACAATGTGGATGCTCTTATCAGGGTCTTCACCTCCAAGGATCACACGGCGGTGGTCGCCGTGGATGAAGGCGACATGGTCGACGATGGTGCGGGCGATGCCGACAATGGTGACGGTGATGCCGGCGACGAGGACGGTGATGCCAGCAATAGTGACGATGACGCCAGCGACACGTCTGAGGGCGACCCGGAGGACGCGGTGAGCGATATGTCCTATTGAGCCTGTGCTTCCTTGTTGCTGACCCTGTAAGTGAAAACTTGGGCACGACCCTAAAAGTTGTAAGAGCATTTTGGGAGGGGGAGCCCCTCATGTAAACAGATTACTGCCTCTATTCCTTAGGCCAAGCAGAAGATGTGTTTTTATGAGCCTGTGAGTCACGTCGCGAGCCTATTGCCAAAATTTACCTTAGTCAGGACCGGTTCCGGACCAGCTCGTGAGGTCGTGAGCTCTTGAAGGGCCTGCCGATCCGTGCGAGAGGGCCTCACGAGGAGCAAGCGCCAGCCATGGAAGGGCGTGCACTGTGCACCCAGCCCATGCTCGCGAGGGGCTTGTGAGGGGGGAGGCAGCATGTGCGAACTCCGAGTCAGGGCAAGGAACCAGATGGCAAGAAATTGAACAAATGAGAAAAGTCATCCCCACGCATACCAATGAAAATTCAACTTCAACTTCAATCCAAAGCCAGAAATAGGGCTACAAAAAAGAGGTTAAGAGCAAATGGCCGTGTCCGGCACCTAGTCTAGTCTTCTTGTCTTCTCACCAGCGCGGAGCTAAGTGCTACCACTTGGACGTGGGAGGGAGCCCCCGAGGCCCGAGGGCGGCACACCTGAGACTCCGGGGCATGTACATCCCCACTCATTATTACATACTTCATATCACCAGACGAGGGCCCCACCTTGCGCCGCCCTCAACCACCGTTGGTGCGAACGGAAACCAGGACGAAGCCAAGGGGCGAAGGGGACGCCAGCGGCGCCCTCGGCGACCACGGGTCCTCTGCCGGGGGAAGCCTCACCAGCACCTCCCCGACAGAGGGCCTACCTCCGGGGGACACCTTGCTCCGCGCGATGCGGGGAGGTACCTGGCTCCCAGCCCCTTCCCTGCATCCCCCAGTGCGCTCCTCCTGGTGGGAGAGAGGTCGTTGAGCTGGGGCTTCCATCCACCGTTGTGACCCGATCCTGCTGCGACCCATGGTTAGAATAAGCTTGCTCCTGAGAGATTAGTGGTACCATGTAGCTGTTGTCGTCGGCATGGTTGGCGAGGCTCCCGGGGGGCTCCTGGAAGGCATCAACTTCTAGCGCCTCCTCCTCCCAGCCTGACTCGAGGAATGAGCTAGGGTCCTCTTCCAGCACATACTCCTGGTCCATCATGCGGGGCACGTAGTCCTCCGGGGCTATCGCCCCGAAGACATCGCCAAAGTGCCCCACGCTCCACATTGCCAGGCCTAGCGTGCCGCCCTGAGGATGGTAGGGTGGCACTCCGCTGGGGCCGCGGGTGGCAACGCTTGTGCCCGCGCTCATCAGAGGTGGCGCGGCTGCGACTGGGCACCCGGTGTTGCTGGTCGCGCCGGTGTCGATGAAGCCTCCTGGCGCACTTGGGGGCACACGAGTGCGGCGAGGCCCGCCGTGCAATCCGGCTGCGGCCTGAGGCGTAAGCAGGGAGCAGAAGGGCGGCGCTCCCGAGGCTGCAACGTCCAGTAGCTCGGCGACGTGCTCCAGCAATGCATCCCGGCCGCTCTCCATAAGCCGGCATCACAGCAGGTCCCGAGCCACCGTGAGCACGGCCCTCATGTTCGCTTGTTCCCGTCAGGTGTGCGACGCTGTGGCCGCAGCGTGGCTTGAAACCCTTGCGGCTGCCCGCGCTTGTCATGGAGTAAGGGTGGATGGCGTGTGATTACGCCGCCCGCGCCCCACGGTGTTTGGCAGCGCGCGTGCCGCCTGGGGCGCAGGGTTGAGGTCTTCTTGGGCGGACGGTGCCGCCCAGGCCGGCCATGCTGCCCAGCGGTCGGCGTTGGTCCTCGGGTCACTGGACATCGGAACCGCAGAGTGTCGGTGGATCAACTGGCGGAAGAGAAGCTCCGACACTAGGGTGCGCACAAAGATCTCTCCCCCTCTGTAGCTCGCACACTCCATATGATCTCACGGCCTAGCTCCACGAACCCAAAGAACGAGAGACACAAGATTTATACTTGTTCGGGCCACCGTTGTGGTGTAATACACTACTCCAGTGTGGTTTGGTGGATTGCCTCTTGGGTTGAGGATGAATAGTTACAAGGGAAGAACTGCCTCCTGAGGAGAGGTGTTCTTGTGTTTGGTGAGCTGGTGTGGTTGCCTTGGTGGAATGAATCTAGTCCAAGATGAGATCCCTCACCACGGTGGTGGCTAGTCCTATTTATAGAGGCCCCGGTCCTCTTCCCAAATATTAGGCGGGAAGGGATCCCACAACGACCAATTTGAAGGGGGACAACTAGTACAAGCTATCATGACAAAAGTAGTCTTCGCCTGCCAAAGGCTCTCGTGGTGACGACGTCTTGGGCTCCACGGTGACCTTCGTCCTGATGTCCTGCTGGTCTTGGTCTTGTTGCACCAATATGGAAACCTTTGCCTGATGCCTCGGGACTCATTGCCTGCGCGTGCCTCTTTAGCACGAAAGAGGAAATGAGGACACTACGCGCGCTGGCACCCCCTGGTGCCCGCCTAGCTCTAGTCATGATGGCTTGCGTCACACAAACCTCGCGAGGTGTCCCTCGCCTTGATCTCTCCGCCCCTCGCGAGCCAGCCTGGTGAGGCCCCCCTGAGGAGGTCTTGCGTCATCCGCCTCGCGAGGCTTGGCCCCTCGTGAGGGTCTTGAGTGTTTGCTGGTGAAGATGGGCGGTACAGGGCCGCTGGGGGAGCCACGCCACGGGCAGCTGGCAGGCAAGTCTGAGGACCCCCATTCCCAGAACGCTGACAGCTGTGGACTCCGAGAAGGACAGGGAGGTCGTCACCCGCGAGGTGGTGCTAAAGGATGCTGGGGCCGCCCTGGACCGCTGCCGGTCGCTGGAGGGTGAGCTGGAGACCGTGTGGAGGGAGCGCACGAAAGAAGCCCGGGGCCGCAAGGTGGAGGAGGAGAAGATGAAGGCCCGAGTGGATGCCGGCAAGGATAGCAACGCCGAACTAGAGCAGTTGGCGAAGGCACAAGCCACGGAGCGCAACCGACTGGAGGAGCTGGAGTAGAAGCTGCAGGCGGAGAGGGCTGAGCTTGACGCCAAGGCAAAGGTCCTAGCTGAGGACCGCGCAACCTTCAAGCTCCTTGAGGAGAGGTCTCAGACGGCGCTACAGTCACTCTATGAGAAGGGCTTGGAGGAGCCGCTAGCCGCTTACGACGAGGGCCCCACCTAGCTGCTTCCTTATCTGGTCGGTGCGCTGGAGGACATCGTGAGCGGTATCGGCCCCGTGGAGGAGGAAGAAGCATGTGTTTTTTCTTCAGTCGCGCTGACACGCGTCTTCAGCCACCTCCATCTTCACGATCCTGCCACCCGCCTTGACGAGCTGCTGGAGCCTGTGGACGGCCAGCATTGCGCGGCTGCTGCCGCGGCCGTGAAGGGTCAGGCGGAGGCCCTGCTAAAGAGGTTTCGCGCCTTTGCTCCTGTGCCCCCGACCGGCGGTGCTACTAATACTGCAACTCCGGCTGGTGGTACGAGTGAAGGCGACGCCATTGAAGAAGAAGCATCTCTTGCAGGCGACGGCGGTGTCTAGGGATGACGGGATAACTTGTTGGCGGCTCCTTTCTTGTTTTAGTTTCTGCAATATGCACCATGCCTCGTGGAGGCATTAAACTCACATTTGGTTTCAGGAGAACAATATGTCTTGTAATATTTGTTTTGAAATTCTGTGATTTCCATTCCATTTGCTTTACGTTCTACGTCGGCAGGGCCCGACCCCGCGCATACCTCAACCGCCGTTGGGCCGTCCGGATCACCAGGACAGACCAAGGAGTGAGGGGCTACATGATCAGTTAGGCTCCTGAGTCGCGATGCTCAGGAGTCCCCCTTGACCGCAAACAGCCTATAGAAAGGAGATCTGGGAGTAGGCCTAGTGTTCTACGCATACCTCAGCCGCCATTGGGCCGTCCGGATCGCCAGGATGGACCAAGGAGTGAGGGGCTACGTGGTCAGTTAGGCTCCTGAGTCACGATGCTCAGGAGTCCCCATTGACGTTTGAACTACCATTGTACCTTGGCTCCGCTTGGGAGGGCGCGTGATGACCAGGTCCGAGGGACCTGGCAGGGTGGCGTACGCTTGGGTGTGACCTGAGAGTAGCCCCTGTGCCCAGCCCCCTCGCGCGACTCTCCCGAGGGGAGGTGTTGCGATGGGGCCAGAAAGTGAGCTCGGAGGCTCCGTGAGGTTGATATAGCCATGAGGCCGCCCTTAGTTGTTTATCACCAGCGCGGAGCATGGCGCTTCCACACTTGCACGGGTATAGCCGCTCCTCGGCAGTGTCGAATGCCAGTGCGGAGGATGGTGCTTCCACTGGCATGTGGGAGGGGACTCCCTACTGCGGAGAGCCCCTGGGGCATGTACAACCTCGCCCTGACATGTGCCTTACACGGTAGGGCTAAACGTGGTGTGTCTGGGTACTCGTGACCCAGCGCAAGACTCATGAGGCCCTACCTCAAGGCGGGTTGTGCCTGGTCTTGGTTCTTGATGGCTATGGCGTTCCTGTGAGATGGTTAGACAACCTGCGCCGAATGAATTTCTTGAGGTTATCGCAAGAGAAGGCCAAGCACCAACGACCCCAGGAGGTGAGGTGAACGGGGCCGGCCCACTAGACAAAGCTCAGCCGTTGGATTTATCGATGCTGCAGGGACGGGCCCGAGCACAGACGTCGTGCCTAGCCTTCTTATGCGAAGGATCCTGAAGAAAGACGATCGACGCGCGGCTCCCATGGTGGGTGACAATCAAGTAGATGATAACCATAGATAGATTATGCCTGAAAAGCAAACTGGCTTAGGTAAATGCAAGAACGATACATGCCACTGGGTCAGACCCGAGCGGCCAGGGGATGATGCAGCCCAAGGGACGCCCCGAGCAGGATGAACTAAGGATGCAAGGTGGATACATGCCGCGGGGACAGACCCACGCGGCCTGGGAATGATGCAGCCCAGGGGGCGCTCCCATCTAAATAAACTTGGAAGTTTGGTTGTCGAAGGAGTGTTGGGGTAGCTGAAGATGCGTTGCAAAGAAGTCGCTCCTCATGACCGTCGAGCCCCATGGCCTCGGGAGGTTCTGGAGGCTTAGGTGGCCTCCTGAGGACTGTCTCCATCTCCGCCAGGACTGCGTGGTGCTTGGCCTCCTGACCTGCCAGGATGCTCCACAGATTGTGCTGGAAGGCGGCTGCCACGCTCGGCAGGACGAACAACATGCGAACGTAGCTGTGAGGTGGACCCTCACACTGGCCAGCACGCGAAGGCCAGAAGCGCTCCTGAGATGCGGCCCTGTTGAGCCCCGGGATGTCGATGCAGACGCGCAGCTCACCACCCTCGCCTGGATGGGGAGCAGCGCCAGGTGGGCAGCGGTCGCCGCGTATTGCTCTTGCTTCCTGAAGCTCCTGAGTGGCCTTGGTGATGAACTCCTGAGCACCGGGCGCTCCTCGCCCGGTGTCCTCCTGAGGGAAGCGTGCCGCGAAGCACGCCTCCACGTGGTGCCCGAGCGCCTCCCTCGTGATGTTGGCTAGGTCTGAGGCCCTCCAGAAGAGAGCCCCCGAGCCCTGCCCGAGGATGGCGCCAGGCACGCCTCCATATGCAAGGGAGGGAGGCGCCCCAGGCGTGGGCACCGGTCCTGAGGTGGCACCGCTGGAGGCGTCGCTCCCCTGAGGCCTAGTGCAGAGTAGATGCTTCTTCTTCTTGGGGTTGGCCTCAGGATGGTACTGCACATATGCGCTGCCAGGGTCTTTGACTGTTGTAGCTTGGAAGGCGCGCTCGAGGGAGCACACCGCGTCTCTTTCTTCGCAGCGGACTGTGATGATTCCGCCGCTTCCTGACATCTTGAGGACATTGTAGCCATGGTGGGTGACTGCCATGAATTTGGCTAGCGCTGGGTACCTGAGGATGGCATTGTACAACAGACAGATGTGGGCGACGTCGAAGTCAATGAGCTCGGTGTGGTAGTTGTCGCACTGACCGAAGGTGACAGGGAGACAAACTTGCCCTATCGGGGTGGTGGAGCCGTCAGTCACTCCTGAGAAAGGCTTGGTGGGCTGGAGCTGATCGTATGGCACTTGAAGACTGTCGAATGTCTCGACGGACAGGACACTGAGCCCTGCGTCGCCGTCGATGAGGGTCTTGGTGACTTGGACATTGCTGATGACGGGTGAATAGAGCATCGGGAGAACACCGGCGGTTTCCACGCATTTGAGATGGCTCGCCGAGCTAAAGGTGATGGCGTACTTGGACCATCTAAGCGGGCGCGTGGCCTCGAGATTGGGGAGGGCTGCATTCACCTCGCAAGAGAACTGCTTGAAGATGCGCTGGGAAGCTGGGGCTTGAGCGCCACCCAAGATGCTGGCGATGGCGGGCGGCTCCTGGAAGCCCCCAGCCCCTTCTTCCTGTTGGTGGTCGTCGTTCCTCCTTGGTGGTGGCGGCAGCGGAGGGAGACCAGGGTTGCCCTGAGGACGGTCCTTGCGAGGCTGGTCCCTCCAGGCGCCCTCACGAGGCTGATCCTACCAGCGGTCCTCACGAGGCTGGTCGCGCCACTCCTGGCGGGGCCCACGGTCGTCCCAACGTCCTCCACCTCGTCCACCTACTCGGCCGTAGCCCAGTTCGTTGCGCTTGGGGAGTCGACCGAAGCGTCCATCTCGAATGGCCCTGAGCTCTTGACAATCGTTGGTGTTGTGGCTGCGCACGTTGTGGAAGGCGCATAATGTACGACTTCCCTTGGATGACTCAGGGAGGTCTCAGCCGCGTTTAGTGTCTGGTTCCGCCGTGAGTACGGCCACCCCTTTGTGCTTCATGTCCTTAACCTTGGCCTTCTTCTCCTCTGGATCCGCAGCAGGGAGCTCGAGGAGGGAAAGGAGCCCCTCCTCAGCTCGTGCGCACTTGGTTACTATGTTGAATAGCTCCAAAGTCGTGCACAACTCCTCATGGATGGCGAGCTCCTCCTTCATATTGATGTCACAGACGCCATCGGAAAACACTGAGATGATGGCCTCGTCTGTCACCTTGGGGATCTTGAGGCACACGCTGTTGAAGCGCTGGATGTACTTCTGCAGGGTCTCTCCCAGCTGTTGCTTGATGTGGCATAGGTCACCCGTGGCCGGGGGGCGGTCGCGAGTGCCCTGGAAGTTGGCGACGAAGTGGTTGCGCATCTCATCCTAGGAGGAGATCGAGACCGGGGGCAGGTTCAGGAGCCATGAGTGAGCGCCGTCCTTGAGAGCCATGGGAAACCAGTTCGCCATGACCTTTTCGTTGTCGTTGGCCGCCTCGATGCTCAGCATGTAGAGCTGCAAGAACTCCGTAGGGTCGGGGTGCTGTCGTAGCGAGGAGGCAGATCCGGCTTGAACTTGCCTGGCTAGACGATGCTACACAGCTTAGGAGTGAAGGCGTTGCAGCCTGTCGTGGCCACCGGGGCCCGTCGTGGAGGTGGAGCTTGATCTTGGTGCCCCTGTGCTGCCACAATAAGTGGCACATGGCCCTGCCACGGCAAGCGGCACATGGCCCTGCCGCGGCAAGCGATCCTGACGTGGCGGTGCTGGGAGCGGTGGAGCGTTCTCTTGTGGGCGGGGAACCTCTTGGCAGCTTCTTTCTTCATGCACGAGCACACGATGCGGTGGATCACGCCGCGAGACCGTGCATCTTGGAGCGAGGATGCCGCCTTGACGTGGAGGAGGCAGAGGCGCTCCATGATCCGCGTGTCTTGGTGCGAGGGTGCCGTCTTGATGCGAAGGGGGCGGAGGCGCTCCGTGAGCCACATCGCCCGCGGCAGGGAGCGGGCGAGGCAACGAGAGGGATGGCGCAGGAGAGCCCCCCGCGGCGCTGACGAGCTCGACGATGCGGTCCAACCAGTCCTCATAGAGGTCATCGACCGGGCGGTAGCGTAGGAGCTCGTGTGCCATGAGCAGCGCGGCCTGCGCATCCGTGGGTGCACGACGGGCGTGAGACGATGAGCCGGCCGGAGTCTGCGACGGGGTGGCGGTGCAGCCGTCTCTCCGCACGGAGGGGGTGCAATGAGGAAGCTTTCTGCTCGTTTGCCGCTGGGCCGGTGGCGCCGTTGGCAGCGGATGACGGAGAACAACGGGGAGGCCCGCCGACAGGGGCTGTCTAAGTGACACGGGTGGCGAGGGCGCCCCGGCGCTCAGCGCGGGCCCAGCGAGCGTCGGCCATGAACTTGGTGGAGTGGCGAAGCACGGATTGATGAAGGGGAAAGCTTAAGCACACCCCTACCTGGCACGCCAAATGTCGGATTTTGGGTTCCGGCAAAACCCTTGAGGTTCGAACACTGGGGTGCGCATGAAGATCTCTCCCCCTCTCTAGCTCGCACACATCATGATCTCGCGGTCTAGCTCAACGAACCCAAAGAACAAGAGACACAAGAGTTTATACTAGTTCGGGCCACGGATGTGGTGTAATACCCTACTCTAGTGTGGTGTGGTGGATTTCCTCTTGGGCTGAGGATGAACAGTTACAAAGGAAGAACAGCCTCCTGAGGAGAGGTGCTCTTGTCCTTGATGAGTGTGGTGGCTTTGGTGGAATGAATCCGGTCCAAGATGAGATGATCTCTGTGCCTACGGTGGCGGCTAGTCCTATATATAGAGGCTCGGGTCCTCTTCCCAAATATTAGGTGGGAAGGGATCCCACAACAGCCAATTTGAAGGGGGAGAGCTAGTACAAGCTATCCTGACAAAAGATAGTCTTCGCCTGCCAAAGGCTCTGGTGGTGACGCTGTCTTGGGCTCCAAGGCGACCTCCGTCCTGCTGTCCTGCTGGTCTTGGTGTTGTTGCACCGATATGGAAACCTTTTCCTGATGCCTCGAGACTCCTCGCCTGCGCTTGCCTCTTTAGCACCAAAGAGGAAACAAGGACACTACGCGCGCTGGCGCCCGCCTAGCTCCAGTCGTCATGGCTTGCATCACACAAACCTCGTGAGGTGTCCCTTGCCTTGATCTGTCCGCCCCTCGTGAGCCAGCTTGGTGAGGCCGCCCCTGAGGAGGTCTTGCGTCGTCCGCCTTGCGAGGCTTGGCCCCTCCCGAGGGTCTTGAGTGTTTGCTGGTGAAGATGGGCCGTACAGGGCGACTGGTGGAGCGACGCCGCGGGCCGCAGGCAGGCAAGTCTGGGGACCCCCGTTCCTTGAACGCCGACAGTTTTGCCTCCGTGAGCCCCAGCAGGCCCTGCCGGGGCACCTTGCTTGTCTGCTTCTGGGGGTGTCCTCACCCCTTGCCGGGCTCGCCTGCCCGGCAAGGGAGGCTTTTCTCTTGACGATATCCTGCTTCCTTGGCTCGTCCTTGGTCCCTCTGATTTGCATGTTAGTCCTTCGAATCTCTTGGTTTCTTGTACTCTAACTTGGGCTAGTGCTTCAATCTCGCTCCCGCGCCTGTGCACAGTCTGGGCAACAGACCCATGGTTTGTTGCACCGACACGTGCGCCCATTCTCATACTCATTTTGATAATGTTCAATACCTGACATGGATGAGAACATAAAAACAAGTGAGATTATCTTTGTAATGCAGAAGTTATTCTAATCCAATACTTCCTCCCTGTAAACCCCTTTGTGCTATCTCGACAATTCTTCTGAGAGATGTCATGCATGCTGTAATTTGGTGTGTGCATTAATATAATGTGGCCTACTGCTCAAAATATGAGAGCTCCGGAAGTGATGATACTTCGCAGATGACAGCTTCAACATGTAGTAAAGAAGAACAAGTCAACCTGACGTGACAGATTCAAAATATACGAAGGGAGAACAACTCGACCTGATCGGTCGAGCGCAAATGTATCTGCTACCCTTCCCAACAAGGAACATACTTATTAAAGAAGAGAGATGATCATCTTAAAGAAGAGCAGAAGAGCAAGCAGGTTGAAGATATTACAAGTCTTTCTATACAATGTCGGTTGCCCACCCATGATGAACCAGAGCGCATAGAGAAATACTATTCCTTCCGGTCTCTCCATATCTGGCTCACATGCATTTCGAAACTAAAGTAGGAACATTTAGCTGACCAATTAAACATTTCTCAGTTTTACTAATATCAGCATAATATCATATTTGAATTTGTACAACTAAGCTTGTTTAGCTCGATGGGTGGAGCAGTGCTATTACGACACGCACCACATAGGCTGATCATGGTCATCATAAAATGGAGAAACTGTAAGCATGATGAGTATAGTGTTGACCGTGGCAGTGGGATGGCAGATCTGAAGAAGCAAACCGCGCAAAGGGTAGTTAGCAACCGATGTTTGCTTTGAAATTACAGCTAAGATTTGGCATGGACAAGAAAGTACTGTCAACAATTGACAAATAAATGCAATTCTGCTGTCTCTCTATATGTCGCAACATGCATTTGGAAACTCAAGTGGGACCTTTAGCTAACCAATTAAATGTGTCTATTAACTAATATCAATATCATATCACAATCATATTTGAACAACTAGCTTTGGAATTTTGAGTGTTGTGTTGTTTAGCTTGAAGGGTGGAGTAATGCTAGTACAACAGAAAGCACCTACATAGATCATAGTAGAGTAGATAAAAGGGGAAAACCCTAAGCATTAAGAGTAAAATCAGGAAAGTGGAACTAGCTAGACTAGTGGGTGGCGCACATGCTTTTCAAAATGAATATAGGAACATTAGGTGACCAATTAAACATTCTCTGTTTTAGTAATATGAGCATCATATCATATTCATATTTCAACACCTAAGCTTTGGAATTATGAGTGGCATGTTGTTTCACTTGATGGGTTGAGGTCTTGAGGAGCAGTGCTAGCATGACACGAAGCACCTACGATGATGGTAGTAAATATGAAGGGGGAAACCATAAGCTTCACGAGTATGGTGACTGTGCCATGGTGGAACTGAAGGTGCAAACCGGATAAAGGTACTTCGCAACCAATGTTTGCTTTCAACTAGCCACTACGATTTGGTACAGACAAGAAAAGTACAGTAAAAAAATTACGATCTATTTTTCGGGTGAGATCAATAACTTAAGTACATATGGAAGAGTACCACCTCTCTTGGGATGCTGTGTAGGCCCTTGCTGATACGTTGAGGGTGCTGTGGGTGCAATCGCTGTTGGCGGCGCGGAGAGGACTTTAGACGGCAGACAGCCGGATCAGGGGATAAATCATGTTGCTGTGGACGAGGCGATCGTAGGAGCGGCAACAGCAAGGTGGACGATGGCGCCGATGAAGCGAGAGGACGCGATGAAAGGATCCTGGTCCGGCGCCGTGGATGAGAGACGTCCATCTCTTATAGTGGACGACGGGGTAGGGGTAGTGGCTCCGGCAAGGTGGAGGATGGGGTGGCGGACGGAGGAGGGTGGCCGCAGTGGGGAGGTTGTTGTGGCGCCGACGGTGTATGAATGGGGAAATGGAGGGGGATGGGGGTCTCAAATTTTGGGACGCGCTTGTGTGAAATGTGGGGAAGTATGAACTTATCCCGCGTTTAAAATTTTGGACATCACGTCAGTTGGGGAAAGGACGTAATCTCGCATCTCCCAAATATTTGTTGGTAGCGATTTCGGGCGAGGAGAGGGTGTTTTGCTGCCCATGGTTGGCACCCATGGTGTATGAACGGGGCTGACAGGTAGTGCGGTTGTGTCACGTCTGAGGGAAGTTACACAGCTGCCCCTATTTAAAATATTTTCCTACATCGATTTTGGACGAGGAGAGTTTATTTTGCCGCCCACTATGTATGAATGGGGAAATGGAGGGAGAGACACATGTCTTTCAGACGAGCTTGCATCAAATGTGTTTTGCCGCCCACATTTGGCACCTACCATGTCTGAATGGGCTCAGAGGCAGTCGTGTCATGTCTGATTGAAGTTACTAGTCTACCCCTAGCGACAGCAGTGTAAATCCGGTCGATTAGGATGTCAGGTGTGAGGGGTAGACAGTAATTTCCATCTCACACACACTTGCTTCGGGTAGCCCACAAATGACAGTGGGTGTTTAGCCGCTTTGTTCAAAACTTGGTAGAATTAGCATTCACGTTTACCCTGGGCCCTGGCAACTAAATTCAAATCCAATTGGTATGCGATTATGAATATCCATAGATAATTCTACGTTTTGTTATTTATTTCTTCAAAACCACGAGAAAGATTTATTACACCTTTATATATGATTATGATTTAGAAATGTCGTGATCTTCGAATTTAGTAGGTTGGATACACCTTGAGTCAAACAGTTATTTCATCCAATACAATATGCTCACATGAAAAATAGTTCAACTTATGTCAATCATACAAGTACTGAGGATTACCTCACCTAAAATATTTAGATCATTACAACACATGGACAACATAGGGGGTCTTACAACATAATCCATTCAGAGACATGACACAACATGCAAGTACAATAATCTAATGACAATTTCAACTGGTATCTAAAGAAGAACTGGGATTACCCTAGGCTTCAGATAGCAGAAACAGCAGGATCTCCTTCGTCTTCAAATGCAACATTCTTACTTCCTCCAATTCTTGGGTTGCTTGCATAATGTGTGCAACTAATTGCAAAATTCCATCCTCAAGATCGAGATTACCTCATTCATGGCAGCCACACCATCTCTTTCTGCCTCTAGTAGAGCCTCAAGAACTATAATATTTGTGCTCAGACTGCTCTCCGGCGGTGTTGCCTCTGAACTGCTACCAGCTTGTCACATGGATGGCACACTGCTTCCACAAAAAGATTCTGGGGTTGTACATTGTGTCCTAGTGTGAACGACATCCTGAAAGGTTTCCGCTGGACATAAGTAAGAGATAGTTATCGCATGATCCAGGCAGTAAGCTTACATGGTAAACGACATACGAATTATTGCCGAGCATGACAAGCTATATTTAAATGGTTCAAAGCAGCATCAGCCGAAAAGAAATTAAAATGGTAAGATGAACCTAGGGATGTAAGTGGAAAATAAACGACATCCGCTAGTCCCATCTAGTTAGTTTTTGCTAGCTCCCTAGTTCATTTTCCTCAAAAAACAAAAATTGTTTTGAACTATCATACCACTGGTGGACTTTAATCGGGATTAAACGGGACCCAGTTGGCATCCCTAGTTGAAAGGGAGTGTACCACCGCTATATTTAAGTTGCCAAGGCATCTAAGCAGTTGAAATAATCTAAGAAAGCACTTAACAGTGTGTCCTCATATAAACTACGAAGACAGTCTTGTGATGAAGTTCATAGGAAAAGTTAAGGACTCAAATGAACTAGGCATCCATTTCTTTATGATAGTACAGCTGGCACTACTGAACTATTGGCCAACTCAGGTATAGCGTAACAAGTAACAAACAAGCATTCAAATCAAGCAATACAACAAAGAAGACAACTGAACTATTTGTAATTCTGTAGGATTACAGGTTGAGGGCACAAGCCAAGAAAGCAGCCCACATGCATTACATTTCACATGTACTAAAACACACTGGCTTACCATATGTTGTTGTGAAGCCTCGCTGCTGTTGCAATGTTCTTTGAAGATATCATCAGCATCTTGTGGTTGCAAATCTAGTTATTGTAGTTTCTTCCGCACCCTCTATTTAGGTGAAATTTATTTTAATCGCATGCACTGGTTCGAATTGATCATCAATGGTTCATCTAAACTAATGAAAGAAGGGTGTGTGCTTACACGATAATATATGTGCTTCACTCTATTTTCATGCTTGTTCGAGGTGCAAGCCCCAAAAGAACAAATATTTTGCTTGATGGGGTTGGCAGCTCCATAATTAATAGAAGCATCAAATTAGTCATGCAACTTGGGAAGATCAAGAACACACAAAAAAGTAATGAACAGAGGCTCGGAGCAGTGATGTAATAGATAGCATCAGAAAATGTAGGGTAAAACGAACAAAAAGCAGCAGAACCACATGCTAGTTTGCTGATGTGTAATTAAGCATAGAGAACATGAAGCAGTCTGATGGAACCAACAGGTGGCATCAGAACAATAAAATTATCATAAATATAGCATGCAAGAAGTAAAATAGTAGGTAGTGATATCTAGGAAGTACAGTAATACTTAGGACAAAACTAAAGCATTGTAACTATATGTGCACTGGTTTGTAATTTAGCACATGTAACATGTTCACTGCCAGAAGTATGGCCCTACAGGTGCAAGAAGAATAACGCGTCTCATGAAAAATTGAATGCTGCCCTGAAGAAATTCAAAGGTGCGGTGCTTATGCTAAGAAAGGGAACGTAGGCACCAGCCATTGGATAACAATACCTGATTCTCAGCGGCGTATGGGCATCGTTGTCATACTTGATAGCTAAGGATCGTCGATGGTGCTCGTGTTGCGATTGAGTTTGGGCCGGCTGTCGTCGTTGCTGAACTGGCTCCGGTGCTTCAGTTGTGGCACCGATCGACATACAATAAAGCTCATCTGTGGTAAGTGAACAATTCCACAATAAAGAATAGAAAAACTTAAGGAGTACAAAACCAAGTAACCTGATGAGGTTGCGGCGTCAGTAAAGCAGGGTTGGTGGAGTTGAATATGGCGTCTGTGAAGCGGGTTCAGTGCAGTGGACGAAGGCGTCGGCGGGCGCGGTGTATAGTGCTTTCGGTGAGGTGGATCTTTTGCGGCGGACGAGGGCTTGTATGAAGGGCCAGCGATGGGGCGGACGAGGGAGTCAGTGAAGGGCCTACACTATGGGGGACGAGGGCGCCGGTTAAGCAGATCCGATGCAGTGGACCATGATGGCAGTCAAGGAGATCTAGAGCGGTCGACAAGCCAGTCGCTGAAGCGACTCCGGTGAAGTGGTGAATTGGCAGTTGGGGGTTCCAAGGTGCCGAAGGTAGATCTGGCGGGGTGTGAGGTCCACCGCTGCGGCAGAGGACTAGATTCGGTGGCTTGCCGTGGTTGGGGGGTCAGGGAGGGGAAGGCGAGAGGCTTTGGGGGAGAATGTTGGGGGCAAAGAGGGGAAAACAATTGAGTTACCAAAGCAGCCCTTTTCTATTCATGTGGCAGGGGTAAAACAAGAATATCGCAGGGCTAAACTTTCAGGCGTGAGATATTTCAATGTGAGCGGGAAGTTTGAAAGCTTTTGGCCCTTGAAATTAAGCGTTCTGCTCTTGTACGGCCGACTATGATATCATGGCCGTGAATTTATTTGTTTTGCACGCAAAAAAGTGCAAGTTTTGAAAATCAATGTCTCTAACTCGAAACTTAGATTGTCCATTCAATTCAAATATGGATCATTGAGCTAGTACAAGCAAATACCATCATACACTCCAATTAAAATGAAATTCCAAATGTGTTTCTCCTAAATATGATGACAAAAGCAAAAATGCGTATGTGTATTGATACGTCACCAACGTATATATAATTTTTGATTGTTTTGTGCTGTTATATTATCAATCTTGGATGTTTTATAATCATTTTATAGTAATTTTATATCATATTTTGGTACTAACCTATTGACATAGTGCCAAGTGCTAGTTATGTTTTTTTGCATTACTCCATTTCTCCATGAACTTAATACACTAGATGCATGCTGGATAGTGGTCGATGTGTTGAGTAATAGTAGTAGATGCAGGCAGGAGTCGGTCTACTAATCTTCGATGTGATGCCTATATAATGATCATTGCCTAGATATCGTCAGGATTATTTGAAGTTCTATCAATTGCCCAACAGTAATTTGTTTACCCACCGTTTGCTATTTTTCTCGAGAGAAGCCACTAGTGAAACTTACGGCCCCCGGGTCTCTTTCTCATATTATTTGCCTTTGCGATCTACTTTTCCTTTGCTTTTATTTTCAGATCTATTAAACCAAAAATACAAAAATACCTTGCTGCACTTTATTTTATTTGGCGTTTGATCCATCAATATATAGAACTTTCTCCCGTCCACGTGCCAATTTCTGGCGTCGTTACCCGAAAGGGATTGACAACCCCTTAAAACATCGGGTTGCGAGTATTTGTTATTTGTGTGCAGGGGCTGTTTACGTTGTGTTGCTTGGTTCTCCTACTGGTTCGATAACCTTAGTTTCATATCTTAGGGAAATACCTACCGTCGTTGTGCTACATTATCCCTTCCTCTTTGGGGAAATACCGATGTAGCTTCAAGCTGCATCAAAAGGAATTTCTGGCGCTGTTGCCGGGGAGGATCCTCAACATATATCAGGTTCCTAATCACAAATCTCATCTCCTCGGAACTTACATTATTTGCACATTTGCCTCTCGTTTTCCTGTCCGCCACTTCACAAAAAAATTCCGTTTTATTCGCCCCTCTTATTCGTTTGCCGTTTTTCTCGCCAGATATATCCGTGTTCTTGCCCTCTAATCATAATGGCTAGCGTGCCTACCCCTCCTTTTTCACCAAATTTTGAAGTTCTTTACTTCAAGCAAAGACAAGGAGAAAATTTGAAAGATGCTCGGTATAGGCTTATGGAATCTTATCATATTTGCAATTTAAAGGGGGATGCTAAGATCTTGTTTTGTAATTTTTACATAGGATTGGCTTTGCATCATACACAACTCCTAGATTTTGCCGCTAAAGGGAATTTTATTGAGCTTGATGCCAATGCTGCCTATGAAATTTTAGAAGGAATTATGGGTGTTCCACCTCAAAAGAAGGGGTTTTCTTTTACCCTAGAGGGAGTTCAAATGTTAGACAAACTTGGTGATTTGCATAAACACATGGTTGAATTACAAAAATATAACGAACCCCTCAAACATCTCAGTGGTAGTATCAATCGCATGAATACCTTGATTACTCTTTGCAACAAGCGATTGGATATTTTGGATCTAAAGATGGTTTCGGGAAGCGCAAAGATCCTCCCGGGTTTGAGAAAACCCTTACCAAAGTAGCCAAGTCTACGGATGACAAAACTTAGATCCTTGCTTTATGCCTAGCTAAGGGCATAAAACTAGAGCGCTTGATGGGAGGCAACCCAATGAATAAAATTTAGTTTTGCTTTTTCTTTATGTTCTTGAGTGTTGGAACAATTATGCTACTATTATGATTGTGTTTTTTATGTTTTAGTTAGTGTTTGTGCCAAGTAAATCCTTTAAGATCTTCTTGGGTGATGGTTGTTTGATCTTGCTGAAAAAACAGAAACTTTTGTGCTCGCGAAAATATTTTTCATTTTTTTACCAGAGAGCGATAACATACCCATTCCATTTGCAGTATATTAATATACAAATTTCCCAGGTCTTCCTAATTTTTCAGAGTTTTTGGAGTTACAGAAGTATTCGAATTATCCAAATTGCTACAGACTGTTCTGTTTTTGACAGATTCTATTTTCTTTGCGTTGTGTGCTTGTTTTGATGGCTCTATGGTTTTCTTTGATGAGTTTTTTGCCATAGAAAAGTAGGAATACAGTAGATATAATGCAAGAAAAAATATGAATTGTTTTACTACAACACTTATAGTAGTGATTTGTTTTCTTATACTAACTGATCTCACGAAGGCTTTTGTTGAGTTTTGTGTGATTGAAGTTGTCAAGTTTTGGTTATCTTACGATGGATGAAGGAATAAGGAGTAAGAAGAGCCTAAGCTTGGGGATGCCCTGGCATCCCAAGCTATCATCCAAAAGAGAGCAAGCAACTAAGCTTGGGGATGCCGCCGAGTGGCATCCCCTCTTTCTTCTAACGACCATCGGTATTTTACTCAAAGCTATATTTTTATTTGTCACATACTATGTCACTAGTACAACAAGCTCCTAAACAAACAGTTTTTAACCCCTTTCCGCGACGGCATTTGGAACCATCGCCAAGTGAGTGTGGGCGATAGGGGGTGTCCTTCCCACACGACCCAGAAACCGTCGGGGATATGCCCTCCTGACATGCACGCTCGGCAAAATGAGATCATGTGCGACCGGCGAGCGCTCAAATACGGAAATACATACAGTAGAGCTAAAAAATACAATTATACGGCGAAATTATTTCCGGTCGCAAGTACATCCCACACAGTCAGTCCTCGCCAAATGTTTGCGTTTGTATGTACATCCCACATAGTTGCTCCAAGGAAAACGTTTCCGTTCACAGGTACATCACAAACATTTTTCCCGTTAAATTGTTTACGTTATTGAATGTATCACACACGGTCCATAGAAGAAACTGTGTGGCAAAGCTCCATCACACACAATTTTTATGTGGTAAACGTTTGCGCAAGGTGGCCTAATGCAAACAGTTTTCAAGAGAAAGTCATGTGTGATTGTTCATTGATCCAACACGGTTTATTCCTAGAAACTATGTGTGTTGCCTGAGGTCATCGCCCACGGTATTTCTTCAACAACCATTTGCAATAGCAAAACTCAATTAGCAGGCTAATTATCTGATTATTCATAATCCATTTGTTAATCTGATTGACATTTCATATTAACCACACGATATATTTCATTTTCATAATTGAAATACATCAGAGTACAACATCATATAGCTTCAGCACTCACCTACCCCATTACAAAACTACACCAGGACCAAGTTTCACATGCAACATCTATAACCTTTTGAAATTAGCATCATAGACAGTACATAGACAGATGTATCTCATCTGGAAAACTGCTGAAGCAGAAGGCGAATATTGAGCCTTCATTGATGTTGAAGGTCTTTGTAACTTTAGTACAATGCTTGTGGATGATTGACCGTCCATCCTTCGTCCTCTTCAGGAACACTTCAATATTGAACTGTGGGTGTTGAATGAATACCTTCCTCGCCTCTTGACCATACAGGTGGTTTGAGAGGTAATCATTAGTGAACTGCTTTAGAAAGGCCTGAAAACAAGGATGTGCATAAATATCTTATCTATATTGGAAATGGGGCAAAGGAATAAAAAATGCAAGGTATAATAGTTAGTACCATCTTGTAGTGAACTGATGTCTTCTTCATTGTGTAGACAAAGATCTTGTTATTTTTTGTCACTAATTTCTTTATCCTAACAATCTTTCTGAGTTTCTTGACTTGACTGATATTCATGGACAACTCATTTCGCCATATGCGAAAAGGGTCGAACAATGGGTCAAAACCTCTGACACAGCAGGACCTACATGTGCAAGACCAAATTTTTAAAAACCTAAATATTAGAATGGTTCCTGCAATTGCACAATAATGTGGTATTAGACAACGGACCATGCACGTGCTAACCTCGATTGTAAACCTCTGTGCTTCCCATTGTTTCCCTGCAACACATATAAGGTAGTTAGTCATCAGGTTAAGTAAGGGTTCGCATGCTATCAGTAAAATATGTGGATGAAACATAAGCACATTGCAGATTCATCAGATTAATTCAAGCCACATGGAAGACCCATTTATCCAAACCAAGCATGATTAAGAACTAGGAAATATAGCACTTGTATATGTTTCTCATGTATTAAGTGCAGCCAAATTTGATTTATTCCTCACATGCACAACAATACAAAATTCTACCCACGACAATTGGACATCGCATTGCAGAATTGAACCAAGCAGTTAACTAAACACCACAACAAATGAACCAACATTAATTGAGCACCACATTGCACAATATAACATACTCCTAATAGAATATCAGACAGTTAACCAAACAGTTAACTACATCGAATTGTAGCAATTGTATTTGTTTCTCATGTATTTACTACAGTCAAATTCAATTTATTCCTCACATGGTATACAATAACAGAATGCACCCACAACTATTGAACATCGCATTGCAGAATTGAACCAAACAGTTAACTAAACACCACAACACAAATGAACCAAGCGTTAACTGAGCACCATATTGCACAATGTATAACCAAACCAAGCATGCTTGACAACTTGGAAATATAGCAACTGTATATGTTTCTCATGTATTTTGTAAAGATAAATTCGATTTATTTCTCACATGGAAGAAAATACAAAATTGTAGCCTGAATAATTGAACATCACATTTGCAGAATTGAACCAAATAGTTAACTGAAGACGACAACTAATTAACAAAATAGTTAATAAGTGAGCACCACATTGCATGACATATAGAACATATACACTAGAGCAACAGATTGCATGGTAAAATTAGATAGCACAATTCACTAGAATTTGTGAAGGACGGGCAGGAGCAGCACATGCAACGGGTAAACCGAGCATGCTTAACTGGCATAGCTAGCAAATGGCAAGGTGTTCCTTCAATATCTGGGGGTGGCACGAATGGCAGCCATCGCGACTTCATCTGCGCTTGTGGCCATGATTTGCTTCTCCGCTGCCAAATGCTCCTTGAGGTACTGGCTATACTACGTGCACCATGGCTTAGGCCGGCGCTTATTTGGTGGAGGGGTCGATGATTTGGGTGGAAGGTGTCGCGCTCGCGCCGGCGGTTGGGGCATGTGGGATGTGGAAGGAGGAGGAGGGTGGGGTTGGGTGTGGATTACCTGCCTGGATTGGCGAGGCCGAGCAGCGTGATGGAGGGTCGCCGGCGAGGAGGCGGCGGTGCTGCAAGCAAGAAGTGAAGGTTTCAACTTGGAAAAGAAGGCGGAAACAGGGCAAATGTGGCTTTTGGTAAGGGGGGAGGGGGCGGAGAGGTAGATATTTCTGCGGAAGCCGAAAATTTGGAATCGCTTCAGCCAAAAAACTGGCGCGCAAAGTGTCATCAGATACGGTCCCTTATTTATTCACGGTCCAAAGATATTTTGTGCTGCATCTCACACGGTTGGTTATAATAAACTATGTGGGATCTACTTGATTTTTTGTCTTGATTTGAATTACATAATGGGGTCACAATGGCCATGGACGGTGTTTCAATTGCTAGAACTTTTATCTGCAGCGAACATGCAACTATAGGTGTGTCGTCAAAAAAATTGGAATTATTCAGGGTTCGTTTGGACATTTTTATACATTAACTGGGTATTCTAGGCATTTTTATTCCAGTTCATATAAACTAGTTGAAAAATCAAATATGTGTCCCTGGTTACATGCTTAGGTCCCATGCAAGAAATGGGAATGAATTTCAAACACCCTGCCACCGTCAGTCGGCCACACATATTGAGATACCTGGTTTTAAATTCTAGTAAATCAAAAACTCGTCTGAAATTCATGAAACTTGGCATGCTATCATGGAGCGGCATCAACATGTCATGGTAAAAAATTTGTCCCATTTGGGACAGGTTTGGGTATAAGCTTCTCACAAACCAGCGCTTCTCACAACAAGCGTGATGGTTTCGGTAGGGAACGTGCCAACTTTGGGGACGAAACGATATCCGTTGCCTCTTATTGCTTTCAAAGAATTTCGAGTGTCAACATAGAACAACAAGAGTGTTGTGTTCAATTTTGGAATTTTTCAGGGTTTGTTTGGACATTTTTGTACATTAACTGGGTTTTCCAAGCATTTTATGTGCATAATTCAAATTTGAAGTACATGCACATGCTTCAGTGCATATAAACTGGTTGAAAAATCAAATATGTGTCCTTGGGTGCATGCTTAGGTCACATGCAAGAAATGGGAATGAATTTCAAACACCCTGCCACCATCAGTCGGCCGCAGATATTGAGATACCTGGTTTTAAATTCTAGTATATCCAAATTTTGTCTGAAATTCATGAAACTTGGCATGCTATCATGGAGCGGCATCAACATGCCGTGGTCAAAATTTTCTCCCATTTGTCAGGTTTGGGTATAAGCTTCTCACAAACCAGCGCTTCTCACAACAAGCGTGATGGTTTCGGTAGGGAACGAGCCACGTTTGGGGACGAAACGATATCTGTTGCCTCTTATTGCTTTCAAATTTTTTCGAGTGTCAACATAGAACAACAAGAGTGTTGTGTTCAATTCTGGAATTTTTCGGGGTTCGTTTGGACATTTTTATACATTAAATGGGTTTTCCAGGCATTTTATGTACATAATTCAAATTTGAACTACATGCACATGCTCCAGTGCATATAAACTGGTTGAAAAATCAAATATGTGTCCTTGGGTGCATGCTTAGGTCACATGGAAGAAATGGGAATGAATTTCAAATACCCTGCCACTGTCAGTCGGCCACAGATATTGAGATACCTGGTTTTAAATTCTAGAAAATCCAAATTTCGTCTGAAATTCATGAAAGTTGGCATGCTGTCATGGAGCGGCATCAACATGCCGTGGTAAAAAATTTCTCCCATATGGGGCAGGTTTGGGTATAAGCTTCTCACAAACGAGCGCTTCTCACAACAAGCGTGATGGTTTCGATAGGGAACGAGCCACCTTTGGGGACGAAATGATATCCGTTTCCTCTTATTGCTTTCAAAAAAATTTGAGTGTCAACATAGGACAACAAGAGTGTTGTGTTCAATTTTGGAATTTTTCGGTGTTCGGTTGGACATTTTTATACATTAACTGGGTTTTCCAGCCATTATATGTGCATAATTCAAATTTGAACTATATGCACATTCTCCAGTGCATATAAACTAGTTGAAGAATCAAATATGTTTCCTTGGTTGCATGCTTAGGTCCCATGCAAGAAATGGGAATGAATTTCAAACACCCTGCCACCGTCACTCGTCCGCAAAAATTGAGATACCTGGTTTTTAAATTCTAGTAAATCAAAAACTCGTCTGAAATTCATGAAACTTGGCATGCTATCAGGGAGCGGCATCAACATGCCATCGTAAAAATGTTGTCCCATTTGGGGTAGGTTTGGGTATAATCTTCTCACAATCCAGAGCTTCTCACAACAAGCGTGATGGTTTTGGTAGGGAATGTGCCACCTTTGGGGACGAAACGATATCCATTGCCTCTTGTTGCTTTCAAAAAAATTCGAGTGTCAACATAGAACAACAAGAGTGTTGTGTTCAATTTTGGAATTTTTCGGGGTTTGTTACGACATTTTTATACATTAACTAGGTTTTCCAGGCATTTTATGCGCATAATTTAAATTTGAAGTACATGCACATTCTCTAGTGCATATAAACTGGTTGAAAAGTCAAATATGTGTCCTTGGTTGCATGGTTAGGTCCCATGCAAGAAATGGGAATGAATTTCGAGCACCCTGCCACCGTCACTCGGCCGCACATATCGAGATACCTGGTTTTTAAATTCTAGTAATTCCAAAACTCGTCTAAAATTCATGAAACGTGGCATGCTCTTATGGAGCGGCATCAACATGCCGTGGTAAAATTTTTGTTTCATTTGGGGCAGGTTTGTGTATAAGCTTCTCACAAACCAGTGCTTCTCACAACAAGCGTGATGGTATCGGTAGGGAACGTGCCACCTTTGGGGACGAAACGGTATCCGTTGCCTCTTATTGCTTTCAAAAATTTTTGAGTGTCAACATAGAATAACAAGACTGTTGTGTTTAATTTTGGAATTTTTCAGGGTTCCTTTGTACATTTTTATACATTAACTGGGTTTTCCAGGCATTTTATGTGCATAATTCAAATTTTAACGACAAGCATATTCTCAAGTGCATATAAACTAGTTGAAGAATCAAATATGTGTCCTTGGTTGCATCCTTAGGTCCCATGCAAGAAATGGGAATGAATTTCAATCACCCTGCCACCGTCACTCGGCCGCAGACATTGAGATACCTATTTTTTAAATTCTAGTAAATCAAAAACTCGTCCGAAATTCATGAAACTTGGCATGCTATCATGGAGTGGCATCAACATGCCGTGGTAAAAATGTTGTCCCATTTGGGGTAGCTTTGGGTATAAGCTTCTCACAATCCAGAGCTTCTCACAACAAGCGTGATGGTTTCGGTAGGGAACGTGGCACCTTTGGGGACGAAACGATATCCGTTGCCTCTTGTTACTTTAAAAATTTTTCGAGTGTCAACATAGAACAACAAGAGTGTTGTGTTCAATTTTGGAATTTTTCGGGGTTTGTTTCGTACATTAACTAGGTTTTCCAGGCATTTTATGCGCATAATTAAAATTTGAACTACATGCACATTCTCCAGTGCATATAAACCGATTGAAAAATCAAATATGTGTCCTTGGTTGCATGGTTAGGTCCCATGCAAGAAATGGGAATGAATTTCAAACACCCTGCCACCGTCACTCGGCCGCACATATTGAGATACCTGGTTTTAAATTCTAGTAAATCCAAAACTCATCTGAAATTCATGAAACGTGGCATGCTCTCATGGAGCGGCATCAACATGCCGTGGTAAAAAAATTGTCCCATTTGGGGAAGGTTTTGTATAAGCTTCTCACAAACCAGCGCTTCTCACAATAAGCGTGATGGTTTCGGTAGGGAACATGCCACCTTTGGGGATGAAAAGATATCTGTTGCCTCTTATTGCTTTCAAAAAAATTCGAGTGTCAACATAGAACAACAAGAGTGTTGTGTTCAATTTTGGAATTTTTCGGGGTCCGTTTGGACATTTTTATACATTAACTAGGTTTTCCAGGCATTTTGTGTGCATAATTCAAATTTGAAGTACATGCACATGCTCAAGTGCATATAAACTGGTTGAAAAATCAAATATGTGTCCTTGGGTGTATGCTTAGGTCACATGCAAGACATGGGAATGAATTTCAAACACCCTGCAACCGTTAGTCGGCCACAGATATTGAGATACCTGGTTTTAAATTCTAGTAAATCCAAATTTCATCTGAAACTCATGAACTTGGCATGCTATAATGGAGCGGCATCAACATGCCGTGGTAAAAAATTTCTCCCATATGGGGCAGGTTTGGGTATAAGCTTCTCACAAGCGAGCGCTTCTCACAACAAGCGTGATGGTTTCAGTAGGGAACGAGCCACCTTTGGGGACGAAACGATATCCATTGCCTCTTATTGCTTTCAAAATATTTTGAGTCTCAACATAGAACAACAAGAGTGTTGTGTTCATCTGGAATTTTTCGTGGTTCGTTTGGAAATTTTTATACATTAACTGGGTTTTCCAAGCATTTTATGTGCATAATTCAAATTTCAACTACATGGACATTATCCAGTGCATATAAACTAGTTGAAGAATCAAATATGTGTCCTTGGTTGCATGCTTAGGTCCCATGCAAGAAATGGGAATGAATTTCAAACACCCTGCCACCGTCACTTGGCCGCAAACATTGAGATACCTTGCTTTTAAATTCTAGTAAATCAAAAACTTGTCTGAAATTCATGAAACTTGGCATGTTATCATGGAGCGGCATCAACATGCCATGGTAAAAAATTTGTCCCATTTGGGGTAGGTTTGGGTATAAGCTTCTCACAAATCAGAGCTTCTCACAACAAGCGTGATGGTTTCGGTAGGGAACGTGCCACCTTTCGGGACGAAATGATATCCATTGCCTCTTGCTGCTTTCAAAAAATTTCGAGTGTCAACATAGAACAACAAGAGTGTTGTTTTCAATTTTAGAATTTTTTGCGGCTTGTTTCGACATTTTTATACATTAACTCGGTTTTCGTGGCATTTTATGCGCATAATTCAAATTTGAAGTACATGCACATGCTTCAGTGCATATAAACTGGTTGAAAAATCAAATATGTGTCCTTGGTTGCATGGTTAGGTCCCATGCAAGAAATGGGAATGAATTTCAAATACCCTGCCACCGTCACTCGGCCGCACATATTGAGATACCTGGTTTTTAAATTCTAGTAAATCCAAAACTCGCAGAAATTCATGAAACCTGGCATGCTCTCATGGAGCGGCATCAACATGTCGTGGTAAAAATTTTGTCCCATTTGGGGCAGGTTTGGGTATAAGCTTCTCATAAACCAGTTCTTCTCACAACAAGCGTGATGTTTTTGGTAGCAAACGTGCCACCTTTGGGGGCGAAACGATATCTGTTGCCTGTTATTGCTTTCAAAAAAATTCGAGTGTCAACATAGAACAACAAGAGTGTTCTGTTGAATTTTGGAATTTTTCGGGGTTCGTTCAGACATTTTTATACATTAACTGGGTTTTCTAGGCATTTTATGTGCATAATTAAATTTGAACTACATGCACATGCTCCAGTGCATATAAACTGGTTGAAAAATCAAATATGTGCCCTTGGGAGCACGCTTAGGTCACATGCAAGAAATGGGAATGAATTTCAAACGCCATGCCACCGTCAGTCGGCCGCACATATTGAGATACCTGGTTTTAAATTCTAGTAAATCCAAATTTTGTCTAAAATTCATGAAACTTGGCATGCTATCATGGAGCGGCATCAACATGCCGTGGTCAAAATTTTCTCCCATTTGGGGCAGGTTTGGGTATATAAGCTTCTCACAAACCAGCGCTTCTCACAACAAGCGTGATGGTTTCTGTAGGGAACGAGCCACCTTTGGGGACAAAACGATATCCGTTGCCTCATATTGCTTTCAAAAAATTTCGAGTGTCAACATAGAACAACAAGAGTGTTGTGTTCAATTTTGGAATTTTTCGGGGTTCGTTTGGACATTTTTATACATTAACTGGGTTTTCCATGCATTTTATGTGCATAATTCAAATTTGAACTACATGCACATTCTCCAGTGCATATAAACTAGTTGAAGAATCAAATATGTGTCCTTGGTTGCATGCTTAGGTCCCATGCAAGAAATGGGAATGAATTTCAAACACCCTGCCACCGTCACTCGGCCGCAAACATTGAGATACCTGGTTTTTAAATTCTAGTAAATCAAAAACTCGTCTGAAATTCATGAAACTCGGCATGCTATCATGGAGCGGCATCAACATGCCATGGTAAATATGTTTTCCCATTTGGGGCAGGTTTGGTATAAGCTTCTCACAGTCCAGAGCTTGTCACAACAAGCGTGATGGTTTCGGTAGGGAACGTGCCACCTTTGGGGACGAAATGATATCCGTTGTCTTGTTGCTTTCAAAAAATTTCGAGTGTCAACATAGAACAACAAGAGTGTTGTGTTCAATTTTTGAATTTTTCGGGGTTTGTTTCAACATTTTTATACAATAACTGGGTTTTCCAGGCATTTTATGCGCATAATTCAAATTTGAACTACATGCACATTCTCCAGTGCATATATACTGGTTGAAAAATTAAATATGTGTCCTTGGTTGCATGGTTAGGTCCCATGCAAGAAATGGGAATGAACTTCAAACACCCTGCCACCGTCACTCTGTCGCACATATTGAGATACCTGGTTTTTAAATTCTAGTAAATCCAAAACTCGTCTGAAATTCATGAAACATGGCATGCTCTCATGGAGCGGCATCAACATGTGATGTCTATGACACAACCTTCTTCTTGTAGACGTTGTTGGGCCTCCAAGTGCAGAGGTTTGTAGGACAATAGCAAATTTCCCTCAAGTGGATGACCTAAGGTTTATCAATCCGTAGGAGGCGTAGGATGAAGATGGTCTCTCTCAAGCAACCCTGCAACCAGATAACAAAGAGGCTCTTGTGTCCCCAACACACCCAATACAATGGCAAATTGTATAGGTGCACTAGTTCGGCGAAGAGATGGTGATACAAGTGGTATATGGATGGTAGAAAGGTTTTCGTAATCTGAAAATATAAAAACAGCAAGGTAACTAATGGTAAAAGTGAGCGTAAACGGTATTGCAATGCTAGGAAACAAGGCCTAGGGTTTATACTTTCACTAGTGTAAGTTCCCTCAACAATACTAACATAATTAGATCACATAAATATCCCTCAACATGCAACAAAGAGTCACTCCAAAGTCACTAATAGCGGAGAACAAACGAAGAGATTATGGTAGGGTATGAAACCACCTCAAAGTTATTCTTTCCAATCAATCCGTTGGGCTATTCCTATAAGTGTCACAAACAGCCCTAGAGTTTGTACTAGAATAACACCTTAAGACACAAATCAACCAAAACCCTAATGTCACCTAGATACTCCAATGTCACCTCAAGTATCCATGGGTATGATTATACGATATGCATCACACAATCTCAGATTCATCTGTTCAACCAACACATAGAACCTCAAAGAGTGCTCCAAAGTTCCTACCAGAGAATCATGACGAAAATGTGTGCCAACCCCTATGCATAAGTTCATGGGTGGAACCCGCAAGTTGATCACCAAAACATACATCAAGTCAATCACGTGGTATCCCATTGTCATCACAAATATGCACGACAAGACATACATCAAGTGTTATCAAATCTTTAAAGACTCGATACGATAAGATAACTTGAAAGGGGAAACTAAATCCATTACAAGAGAGTAGAGGGGGAGAAGAAACATAAGATCCAACTATAATAGCAAAGCTCGCGATACATCAAGATCGTGCCAAATCAAGAACACGAGAGAGAGAGAGAGATCAAACACATAGCTACTAGTACATACCCTCAGCCCCGAGGGAGAACTACTCCCTCCTCGTCATGGAGAGCACCGGGATGATGAAGATGGCCACCGGAGAGGGATTCCCCCTCCAGCAGGGTGCCAGAACGGGTCTAGATTGGTTTTCGGTGGCTACGGAGGCTTCTGCCGGCGGAACTCCCGATCTATTGTGCTCTCGGATGTTTTTAGAGTATATGGAGATATATAGGGAGAAGAAATACGTCAGGGGGCCACGAGGGTGGAGGGCGCGCCCAGGGGGTGGGCGCGCCCCCTGCCTCGTGGCTTCCTTGTTGCTTCCCTTACGTGGACTCCAAGTCTCCCAGGTTGCTTTCCTTCCAAAAATAAGTTTCGTGATGTTTCAGGTCAATTGGACTCCATTTGATTTTCCTTTTCTGCTATATTCTAAAACAAGGAAAAAAACAGAAAACTGGCACTGGGCTCTGGGTTAATAGGTTAGTCCCAAAATGATATAAAAGTGTATAATAAAGCCCATAAACATCCAAAAAGTAGATAATATAGCATGGAGCAATCAAAAATTATAGATACGTTGGAGACGTATCACCATCCCCAAGCTTAATTCCTGCTCGTCCTCGAGTAGGTAAATGATAAAAACAGAATTTTTGATGTGGAGTGCTACTTGGCAAAATTTCAATGTAATTCTTCTTAATTGTGGCATGAATATTCAGATCTGAAAGATTCAAGATAAAAGTTCATATTGACATAAAAATAATAATACTTCGAGCATACTAGCTAAGCAATTATGTCTTCTCAAAATAACATGGCCAAAGAAAGTTCATCCCTACAAAATCATATAGTTTAGTCATGCTCCATTTTCGTCACACAAGAATGCTCTCGTCATGCACAACCCCAATGATAAGCCAAGCAATTTTTTCATACTTTAGTAATCTCAAACCTATAAACTTTCACGCAATATATGAGCGCGAGCCATGGACATAGCACTATGGGTGGAATAGAATATGATGATGGGGGTTATGTGGAGAAAACAAAAAGGAGAAAGTCTCACATCAACGAGGCTAATCAATGGGCTATGGAGATGCCCATCGATTGATGTTAATGCAAGGAGTAGGGATTGCCATGCAATGGATGCACTAGAGCTATAAATGTATGAAAGCTCAACAAAAGAAACTAAGTGGGTGTGCATCCAACTTGCTTGCTCATGAATACCTAGGGCAGTTGAGGAGGCCCATTGTTGGAATATACAAGCCAAGTTCTATAATGAAAATTTCCCACTAGTATATGAAAGTGACAAAACAAGAGACTCTCTATTATGAAGATCATGGTGCTACTTTGAAGCACAAGTGTGGCAAAGGATAGTAGCATTGTCCCATTGTCCGTTCTCTATTTTTCTCTCATTTTTTTATTTTTTTGGGCCTTTCTCTTTTACTGGGATATGCAATGAACCAAGAGTGACATGTATGAAAGAATTATGAACGGTAGCTTTGCCACAAATACTATGTACATGATCATGCTAAGCAATATGACAATGATGAATGTGTCATGATAAACGGAATGGTGGAAAGTTGCATGGCAATATATCTCGGAATGGCTATGGAAATGCCATAATAGGTAGGTATGGTGGCTGTTTTGAGGAAGATATAAGGAGGTTGATGTGTGAAAGAGCGTATCATATCACGGGGTTTGGATGCACCAGCGAAGTTTGCACCAACTCTCAATGTGAGAAAGGGCAATGCACGGTACCGAAGAGGCTAGCAATGATGGAAGGGTGAGAGTGCGTATAATCCATGGACTCAACATTAGTCATAAAGAACTCACGTACTTATTGAAAATATCTACAAGTCATCAAAAACCTCGGCACTACACGCATGCTCCTAGGGGGATAGATTGGTAGGAAAAGACCATCGCTCGTCCCCGACCGCCACTCATAAGGAAGACAATCAAATAACACCTCATGTTTCAAATTTGTTACACAACATTTACCATACGTGCATGCTATGGGACTTGCAAACTTCAGCACAAGTATTCCTCAAATTCACAACTACTCAACTAGCACGACTTTGATATTATTACCTCCATATCTCAAAACAATCATCAAGCATCAAACTTATCTTAGTATTCAAAACACTCATAAGAAAGTTTTTACTAATCTTGAATACCTAGCATATTAGGATTATTTAAGCAAATTACCATGATATTTAAGACTCTAAAAATAATATAAGTGAAACATGAGAGTTCATCTATTTCTACAAAATAAAACCACCATTGTGCTCTAAAATATATAAGTGAAGCACTGGAGCAAACGGCAAACTACTCCGAAAGATATAAGTGAAGATCAATGAGTAGTCAAATAATTATGCAACTATGTGAAGACTCTCTAACATTTAAGAATTTCAGATCTTGGTATTTTATTCAAGCAGCAAGCAAAGCAAAATAAAATGACATTCTAAGAATGGCAGACATCATGTGAAGAAGCAAAAACTTAGGACCAACCGAAACTAACCAATAGTTGTTGAAGAAGAAAGGTGGGATGCCAGCCGGGGCATCCCCAAGCTTAGACGCTTGAGACTTCTTGAAATATTATCTTGGGGTTCCTTGGGCATCCCCAAGCTTGAGTTTTTGTGTCTCCTTAATTCCTCTCATATCACGGTCTCCCTAAATCTCAAAAGCTTCATCCACACAAAACTCAACAAGGACTCGTGAGATAAGTTAGTATAAATCAATTGAAAAACCTTATCATCCTCTACTGTAGCAAATCACAAAAATTATTATTCAACATTGCATACTAAATGCCTGTCATATTTAATAGTCCTATCCTCAAATAGAATTATTAAAGAAACAAACATATGCAAACAATGCAAGCATAACAGCAATCTGCCTAAACAGGACAGTCTGTAAAGAATGCAACTAGATCCATACTTCCCTAACTCCAAAAATTATGAAAGAAAATTAACACTCTAGTAAATTTATCAGAGATTAATATGCAAAAGGTTTCAACATTTTATCACATTCTTACTTTTCTAGGGAATTATTGCAACAGCGGTAAACTTTCTGTTTTCAAACAGCAACATGAAGACTTGTAAAATAGGCATTGTAAAGGCTATCAATGCCACTTTTATTGAAATAAAAGATGCAAAACATTGTTCTAAATAACAGAAAGAAAATTCTAACAAAATATAGTAATGCTCCAAGCAAAACACATATCATGTGGCGAATAAAAATATAGCTCCAAGTAAAGTTACCGATGAACGAAGACGAAAGAGGGGATGCCTTCCGGGGCATACCCAAGCTTAGGCTCTTTGTTGTCCTCGAATATTACCTTGGGGGGCCTCGGGCATCCCCAAGCTTAGGCTCTTGCCACTCCTTATTCCATAGTCCATCGAATCCTTACCCAAAACTTGAAAACTTCACAACACAAAACTTAACAGAAAACTCGTAAGCTCCGTTAGTATAAGAAAATAAATCACCACTTCAAGGTACTGTAATGAACTCATTATTTATTTATATTGGTGTTAAACCTACTGTATTCCAACTTATCTATGGTTTATAAACTCTTTTACTAGCCATAGATTCATCAAAATAAGTAAACAACACATGAAAAACAGAATCTGTCAAAAGCAGAACAGTCTGTAGTAATCTTGATCAAACGTATTCTTATGGAACTCATAAAACTCTCAAATAAATTGATGGACCTGAAGAATTTATCTATTAATCATCTGCAAAAAGAATTAACTAAATATCACTCTCCAAATAAAAATGGCAGCAATTCTCGTGAGCGCTAAAGTTTCTGTTTTTTACAGCATGATCGCAACCCCCAAGTCTTCCCAAAGGTTCTACTTGGAACAAACACTAATTAAATGCATAAAACCACATCTAAACAGAGGCTAGATAAATTATTTATTACTAAACAGGAGAAAAAATCATGGGACAAAAATAAAATTGGGTTGCCTCCCAACAAGCGCTATCGTTTAACGCCCCTAGCTAGGCATGATGATTTCAACGATGCTCACATAAAAGATAAGAATTGAAACATAAAGATAGCAGCATGAAGAATATGACTAGCACATTTAAGTCTAACCCACTTCCTATGCATAGGGATTTTGTGAGCAAACAACTTATGGGAACAATAATCAACTAGCATAGGAAGGCAAAACAAGCATAGCTTCAAAACTTTAAGCGCATAGAGAGGAAACTTGATATTATTGCAATTCCTACAAGCATATATTACTCCCTAATAATAATTTTCAGTAGCATCATGAATGAATTCAACAATATAACCAGCACCTAAAGCATTCTTTTCATGATCTACAAGCATATAAATTTTATTACTCTCCACATAAGCAAAATTCTTCTCATGAATAATAGTGGGAGCAAACTCAACAAAATAATTATCATGTGAGGCATAATCCAATTGAAAACTAAAATCATGATGACAAGTTTCATGGATATCATTATTCTTTATAGCATACAAGTCATCACAATAATTATCATAGATAGCAACTTTGTTCTCATAATCAATTGGAACCTCTTCCGAAATAGTGGATTCATCACAGAATAAAAGTCATGACCTCTCCAAATCCACTTCCATGAATATAATCATCATAAATAGGAGGCATGCTTTCATCATAATAAATTTTCTCATCAAAACTTGGGGGACAAAAAATATCATCATCATCAAACATAGCTTCCCCAAGCTTGTGGCTTTGCATATCATTAGCATCATGGATATTCAAGGAATTCATACTAACAACATTGCAATCATGCTCATCATTCAAATATTTAGTGCCAAACATTTTAATGCATTCTTCTTCTAACACTTCAGCACAATTTTCCTTTCCATCATACTCACGAAAGATATTAAAAAGATGAAGCGTATGAGGTAAACTCAATTCCATATTTTTTTGCAGTTTTCTTTTATAAACTAAACTAGTGCTAAAACAAGAAACAAAAAGATTCGACTGCAAGATCTAAAGATATACCTGTTGGAAATATGCCCTAGAGGCAATAATAAAATGGTTATTATTATATTTCTTTGTTCATGATAATTGTCTATTGTTCATGCTATAATTGTGTTATCCAGAAATCGTAATACATGTGTGAATACATAAACCACAACACGTCCCTAGTGAGCCTCTAGTTGACTAGCTCGTTGATCAAAAGATAGTCATGGTTTCCTGACTATGGACATTGGATGTCATTGATAACGGGATCACATCATTAGGAGAATGATGTGATGGACAAGACCCAATCCTAAGCTTAGCTCAAAGATCGTGTAGTTCGTTTGATGTAGCTTTTCTGAATGTCAAGTATCATTTCCTTAGACCATGAGATTGTGCAACTCCCGGATACCGTAGGAATGCCTTGGGTGTGCCAAACGTCACAATGTAACTGGGTGACTATAAAGGTACATTATAGGTATCTCCGAAAGTGTCTGTTGGGTTGGCACGAATCGAGACTGGGATTTGTCACTCCGTATGACGGAGAGGTATCTCTGGGCCCACTCGGTAATGCATTATCATAATGAGCTCAATGTGACCAAGGGGTTGGTCACGGGATCATGCATTACGGGACGAGTAAAGTGACTTGCCGGTAACGAGATTGAACAAGGTAATGGGATACCGACGATCGAGTCTCGGGCAAGTAACGTACCGATTGACAAAGGGAATTGAATACGAGATTGATTAAGTCCTCGACATCGTGGTTCATCCGATGAGATCATCGAGGAGCATGTGGGAGCCAACATGGGTATCCAGATCCTGCTGTTGGTTATTGACCAAAGAGGCGTCTCGGTCATGTCTGCATGTCTCCCGAACCCGTAGGGTCTACACACTTAAGGTTCGGTGACGCTAGGGTTGTAGAGATATTAGTATGCAGTAACCCGAAAGTTGTTCAGAGTCCTGGATGAGATCCTGGACGTCACGAGGAGTTCCAGAATGGTCTGGAGGTAAATATTTATATATAGGAAGTCCAGTTTCGGCCAGCGGGAAGATTTCGGGGGTTACCGGTATTGTACCGGGACCACCGAAAGGGTCCCGGGGGTCCACTGGATGGGGCCACCTATCCCGGAGGGCCCCATGGGCTGAAGTGGCGTGGGAACCAGCCCCTGATGGGCTGGTGCGCCCCACCCAAGGGCCCAAGGCGCCTAGGGTTGGAAACCCTAGGGGGTCGTTGCCCCCTGAGGGGGCATGCGCCCCCCTGGTTGGAAACCCTAAGGAGGCCGTTGCCCCCAGGGGCCGCCGCCCCCCCTTTAGATGGGATCTCCAAGGGGGCATGCGCCCCCCTAGCCCCTATATATAGTGGAAGGGAGGGAGGGCAGCCGCACCTTGCTCTTGGCGCCTCCCTCTCCCTCCGTAACACCTCTCCTCCCCGCTTGTGCTTGGCGAAGCCCTGCCGGGATCCTGCTGCATCCACCACCACGCCGTCGTGCTGCTGGATCTTCATCAACCTCTCCTTTCCCCTTGCTGGATCAAGAAGGAGGAGACGTCTTCCCAACCGTACGTGTGTTGAACGCGGAGGTGCTGTCCGTTCGGCACTTGGCCATCGGTCATTTGGATGACGGCGAGTACGACTCCATCATCCCCGTTCACTTGAACGCTTCCGCTCGCGATCTACAAGGGTATGTAGATGCACTCCTATTCCCCTCGTTGCTAGAATACTCCATAGATTGATCTTGGTGATGCGTAGAAATTTTTTAATTTCTGCTACGATCCCCTATAGTGGCATCATGAGCTAGGTCTATGCGTAGTTACTATGCACGAGTAGAACACAAAGTAGTTGTGGGCGTCGATATTGTCAATTTGCTTGCCGTTACTAGTCTTATCTTGATTCGGCGGCATCGTGGGATGAAGCGGCCTGGACCAACTTTACACATACGCTTACGTGAGACCGGTTCCACCGACTGACATGCACTAGTTGCATAAGGTGGCTGGCGGGTGTCTGTCTCTCCCACTTTAGTCAGATCGGATTCGATGAACAGGGTCCTTATGAAGGGTAAATAGAAATTGGCAATTCATGTTGTGGTTTTGGCGTAGGTAAGAAACGTTCTTGCTAGAAACCTATAGCAGCCATGTAAAAACTTGCAACAACAATTAGAGGACGTATAACTTGTTTTTGCAGCAAGTGTTTTGTGATGTGATATGGCCAAAGGTTGTGATGAATGATGAATGATATATGTGATGTATGAGATTGATCATGTTCTTGTAATAGGAATCACGACTTGCATGTCGATGAGTATGACACCGGCAGGAGCCATAGGAGTTGTCTTTATTTATTTATGACCTGCGTGTCAACATAAATGTCATGTAATTACTTTACTTTATTGCTAAAGCGTTAACCATAGTAGTAGAAGTAATAGATGACGAGACAACTTCAAGAAGACACGATGATGGAGATCATGATGACGGAGATCATGGTGTCATGCCGGTGACAATGATGATCATGGAGCCCCGAAGATGGAGATGAAAGGAGCAAATGATATTAGCCATATCATGTCACTATTTGATTGCATGTGATGTTTATCATGTTTTACATCTTATTTGCTTAGAACGACGGTAGCTTAAATAAGATGATCCCTCGTAATAATTTCAAGAAAGTGTTCCCCCTAACTGTGCACCGTTGCGAAGGTTCGTTGTTTCGAAGCACCACGTGATGATCGGGTGTGATAGATTCTAACGTTCAAATACAACGGGTGTAAGATAGATTTACACACGCAATACACTTAGGTTGACTTGACGAGCCTAGCATGTACAGACATGGCCTCGGAACACAGAAGACCAAAAGGTCGAGCATGAGTCGTATAGAAGATACGATCAACATGAAGATGTTCATCGATGTTGACTAGTCCGTCTCATGTGATGATCGGACACGGCCTAGTTAACTCGGATCATGTTATACTTAGATGACTGGAGGGATGTCTATCTGAGTGGGAGTTCATTTAATAATTTGATTAGATGAACTTAATTATCATGAACTTAGTCTAAAATCTTTAGAATATGTCTTGTAGATCAAATGGCCAACGTTGTCCTCAACTTCAACGCGTTCCTAGAGAAAACCAAGCTGATAGACGATGGCAGCAACTATACGGACTGGGTCCGGAACCTGAGGATCATCCTCATAGCTGCCAAGAAAGATTATGTCTTAGAAGCACCGCTAGGTGACGCACCCGTCCCACAGAACCAAGACGTTATGAATGCTTGGCAGACACGTGCTGATGATTACTCCCTCATTCAGTGCGGCATGCTTTACAGCTTAGAACCGGGGCTCCAAAAGCGTTTTGAGAGACACAGAGCATATGAGATGTTTGAAGAGCTGAAAATGATTTTTCAAGCTCATGCCCGGGTCGAGAGATATGAAGTCTACGACAAGTTCTTCGGCTGTAAGATGGAGGAAAATAGTTCTGTAAGTGAGCACATACTCAAAATGTCTGGGTTGCATAACCGCTTGACTCAGCTGGGAGTTAATCTCCCGGATGACGCGGTCATTGACAGAATCCTTCAGTCGCTTCCACCGAGCTACAAGAGCTTTGTGATGAACTTCAATATGCAGGGGATGGAAAAGACCATTCCTGAAGTATATGCAATGCTGAAATCAGCAGAGGTAGAAGTCAAAAAGGAACATTAAGTGTTGATGGTGAATAAAACCACTAAGTTCAAGAAAGGCAAGGGTAAGAAGAACTTCAAGAAGGACGGCAAGGGAGTTGCCACGCCCGGTAAGCAAGATGCCGGGAAGAAGCCAAAGAATGGACCCAAGCCTAAGACTGAGTGTTTTTATTGCAAGGGAAGTGGTCACTGGAAGCGGAACTGCCCCAAATACTTAGCGGATAAGAAGGCCGGCAACACTAAAGGTATATGTGATATACATGTAATTGATGTGTACCTTACCAGTACTCGTAGTAGCTCCTGGGTATTTGATACCGGTGCGGTTGCTCACATTTGTAACTCAAAGCAGGAGCTGCGAAATAAGCGGAGACTGGCGAAGGACGAGGTGACGATGCGCGTCGGGAATGGTTCCAAGGTTGATGTGATCGCCGTCGGCACGCTACCTCTACATTTACCTACGGGATTAGTTTTAAACCTCAATAATTGTTATTTAGTGCCAGCTTTGAGCATGAACATTGTATCAGGATCTCGTTTAATACGAGATGGCTACTCATTTAAATCCAAGAATAATGGTTGTTCTATTTATATGAGAGATATGTTTTATGGTCATGCTCCGATGGTGAATGGTTTATTCTTAATGAATCTCGAGCGTAATGCTACACATGTTCATAGTGTGAATACCAAAAGATGTAAGGTTGATAATGATAGTCCCACATACTTGTGGCACTGCCGCCTTGGTCACATAGGTGTAAAACGCATGAAGAAGCTCCATGCAGATGGACTTTTAGAGTCTCTTGATTACGAATCATTTGACACGTGCGAACCATGCCTCATGGGTAAAATGACCAAGACTCCGTTCTCAGGAACAATGGAGCGAGCAACCAACTTATTGGAAATCATACATACTGATGTGTGCGGTCCAATGAGCGTTGAGGCTCGCGGTGGCTATCGTTATGTTCTCACCCTCACTGATGACTTGAGTAGATATGGGTATGTCTACTTAATGAAACACAAGTCTGAGACCTTTGAAAAGTTCAAGGAATTTCAGAGTGAGGTTGAGAATCAACGTGACAGGAAAATCAAGTTCTTGCGATCAGATCGTGGGGGAGAATACTTGAGTCACGAATTTGGCACACACTTAAGAAAATGTGGAATAGTTTCACAACTAACGCCGCCTGGAACACCTCAGCATAATGGTGTGTCCGAACATCGTAATCGCACTCTATTAGATATGGTGCGATCTATGATGTCTCTTACCGATTTACCGCTATCATTTTGGGGCTATGCTTTAGAGACTGCCACATTCACTTTAAATAGGGCTCCGTCGAAATCCGTTGAGACGACACCGTATGAATTATGGTTTGGGAAGAAACCTAAGCTGTCGTTTCTAAAAGTTTGGGGATGCGATGCTTATGTCAAGAAACTTCAACCTGAAAAGCTCGAACCCAAGTCGGAAAAATGCGTCTTCATAGGATACCCTAAAGAAATTGTTGGGTATACCTTCTACCTTAGATCCGAAGGCAAGATCTTTGTTGCCAAGAATGGGTCCTTTCTAGAGAAAGAGTTTCTCTCGAAAGAAATAAGTGGGAGGAAGGTAGAACTTGATGAAGTATTACCTCTTGAACCGGTAAGTGGCGCAGCTCAAGAAAATGTTCCTGAGGTGCCTGCACCGACTAGAGAGGAAGTTGTTGATGATGATCATGAAACTTCAGATCAAGTTGCTACTGAACTTCATAGGTTCACAAGGACACGTTCCGCACCAGAGTGGTACGGCAACCCTGTCTTGGAAATCATGTTGTTAGATAACGGTGAACCTTCGAACTATGAAGAAGCGGTGGCAGGCCCGGATTCCGACAAATGGCTGGAAGCCATGAAATCCGAGATAGGATCCATGTACGAAAACGAAGTATGGACTTTGACTGACTTGCCCGTTGATCGACGAGCCATAGAAAATAAATGGATCTTTAAGAAGAAGACAGACGCAGATGGTAATGTGACCATCTATAAAGCTCGGCTTGTCGCTAAGGGTTATCGACAAGTTCAAGGGGTTGACTACGATGAGACTTTCTCACCCGTAGTGAAGCTGAAGTCCGTCCGAATCATGTTAGCAATTGCCGCATTCTATGATTATGAGATATGGCAAATGGACGTCAAAACGGCATTCCTTAATGGTTTCCTTAAGGAAGAATTGTATATGATGCAGCCAGAAGGTTTTGTCGATCCTAAGAATGCTGACAAGGTGTGCAAGCTCCAACGCTCGATTTATGGGCTGGTGCAAGCATCTCAGAGTTGGAACATTCGCTTTGATGAGATGATCAAAGCGTTTGGGTTTATGCAGACTTATGGAGAAGCCTGCATTTACAAGAAAGTGAGTGGGAGCTCTGTAGCATTTCTCATATTGTATGTGGATGACATACTGTTGATGGGAAATGATATAGAATTCTTGGAAAGAATAAAGGCCTACTTGAACAAGTGTTTTTCAATGAAGTACCTTGGAGAAGCTGCTTATATATTAGGCATCAAGATCTATAGAGATAGATCGATACGCCTCATTGGTCTTTCACAGAGTACGTACCTTGACAAGATATTGAAGAAGTTCAAAATGGATCAGTCAAAGAAGGGGTTCTTGCCTGTATTGCAAGGTACGAGATTGAGCATGGCTCAATGCCCGACCACGGCAGAAGATAGAGAAAAGATGAGTGTCGTCCCCTATGCCTCGGCCATAGGGTCTATCATGTATGCTATGCTGTGTACCAGACCTGATGTAAACCTTGCCGTAAGTTTGGTAGGAAGGTACCAAAGTAATCCCGGCATGGAACACTGGACAGCGGTCAAGAATATCCTGAAGTACCTGAAAAGGACTAAGGAAATTTTTCTCGTTTATGGAGGTGACGAAGAGCTCGTCGTAAAGGGTTACGTCGATGCTAGCTTCGACACAGATCTGGATGACTCTAAGTCACAAACTGGATACGTGTATATTTTGAATGGTGGGGCAGTAAGCTGGTGCAGTTGCAAGCAAAGCGTTGTGGCGGGATCTACATGTGAAGCGGAGTACATGGCAGCCTCGGAGGAAGCACAAGAAGCAGTCTGGGTGAAGGAGTTCATTACCGACCTGGGAGTCATACCCAATGCGTCGGGCCCGATGACTCTCTTCTGTGACAACACTGGAGCTATTGTCGTTGCCAAGGAGCCCAGGTTTCACAGGAAGACCAGGCATATCAAGCGTCGCTTCAACTCCATTCGTGAAAGTGTTCAAAGTGGAGACATAGAGATTTGTAAAGTACATACGGACCTGAATGTAGCAGATCCGTTGACTAAACCTCTCCCTAGAGCAAAACATGATCAACACCAGAACTGCATGGGTGTTTGATTCATCACAATGTAACTAGAATATTGACTCTAGTGCAAGTGGGAGACTGTTGGAAATATGCCCTAGAGGTAATAATAAAATGGTTATTATTATATTTCTTTGTTCATGATAATTGTCTATTGTTCATGCTATAATTGTGTTATCCGGAAATCGTAATACATGTGTGAATACATAGACCACAACACGTCGCTAGTGAGCCTCTAGTTGACTAGCTCGTTGATCAAAAGATAGTCATGGTTTCCTGACTATGGACATTGGATGTCATTGATAACGGGATCACATCATTAGGAGAATGATGTGATGGACAAGACCCAATCCTAAGCTTAGCTCAAAGATCGTGTAGTTCGTTTGCTGTAGCTTTTCTGAATGTCAAGTATCATTTCCTTAGACCATGAGATTGTGCAACTCCTGGATACCATAGGAATGCCTTGGGTGTGCCAAACGTCACAACTTAACTGGGTGACTATAAAGGTACATTACAGGTATCTCCGAAAGTGTCTGTTGGGTTGGCACAAATCGAGACTGGGATTTGTCACTCCGTATGATGGAGAGGTATCTTTGGGCCCACTCGGTAATGCATCATCATAATGAGCTCAATGTGACCAAGGGGTTGGTCACGGGATCATGCATTACGGTATGAGTAAAGTGACTTGCCGGTAACAAGATTAAACAAGGTATTGGGATACCGACAATCGAGTCTCGGGCAAGTAACATACCGATTGACAAAAGGAATTGAATACGAGATTGATTAAGTCCTCGACATCGTGGTTCATCTGATGAGATAATCGAGGAGCATGTGGGAGCCAACATGGGTATCCAGATCCCGCTGTTGGTTATTGACCGGAGAGGCGTCTCGGTCATGTCTGCGTGTCTCCCGAACCCGTAGGGTCTACACACTTAAGGTTCAGTGACGCTAGGGTTGTAGAGATATTAGTATGCAGTAACCCGAAAGTTGTTCAGAGTCCCGGATGAGATCCCGGACGTCACGAGGAGTTCCGGAATGGTCCGGAGGTAAAGATTTATATATGGGAAGTCCAGTTTCGGCCGGCGGGAAGGTTTCGGGGGTTACAGGTATTGTACCAGGACCACCGGAAGGGTCCCGGGGGTCCACCGGATGGGGACACCTATCCCGAAGGGCCCCATGGGCTGAAGTGGCATGGGAACCAGCCCCTGATGGGCTGGTGCGCCCCACCCAAGGGCCCAAGGCGCCTAGGGTTGGAAACCCTAGGGGGCCATTGCCCCCCGAGGGGGCCATTGCCCCCCGAGGGGGCATGCGCCCCCCTTGTTGGAAACCCTAGGGGGCCCGTTGCCCCCAGGGGCCGCCGCCCCCCCTTTAGATGGGATCTCCAAGGGGGCATGCGCCTCCCCTAGCCCCTATATATAGTGGAAGGGAGGGAGGGCAGCCGCACCTTGCTCTTGGCGCCTCCCTCTCCCTCCGTAACATCTCTCCTCCCCGCTTCAGTAGGGAATGTGCCACCTTTGGGGACGAAACGATATCCGTTGCCACTTATTGCTTTCAAAAAAAATCAAGTGTCAGCATAGAACAACAAGAGTGTTTTGTTTAATTTGGGAATTTTTTGGGGTTTGTTTCGACATTTTTATACATTAACTAGGTTTTCCAGATATTTTATGTGCATAATTCAAATTTGAACTACATGCACATGCTCCAGTGCATATAAACTGGTTGAAAAATCAAATATGTGTCCTTGGGTGCATGCTTAGGTCACATGGAAGAAATGGGAATGAATTTCAAATACCCTGCCACTGTCAGTCGGCCGCAGATATTGAGATACCTGGTTTTAAATTCTAGAAAATCCAAATTTCGTCTGAAATTCATGAAAGTTGGCATGCTATCATGGAGCGGCATCAACATGCCGTGGTAAAAAAATTCTCCCATATGGGGCACGTTTGGGTATAAGCTTCTCACAAACGAGCGCTTCTCACAACAAGCGTGATGGTTTCGGTAGGGAACGAGCCACCTTTGGGGACGAAATGATATCCGTTTCCTCTTATTGCTTTCAAAAAATTTCGAGTGTCAACATAGGACAACAAGAGTGTTGTGTTCAATTTTGGAATTTTTCGGTGTTCGGTTGGACATTTTTATACATTAACTGGGTTTTCCAGCCATTATATGTGCATAATTCAAATTTGAACTATATGCACATTCTCCAGTGCATATAAACTAGTTGAAGAATCAAATATGTGTCCTTGGTTGCATGCTTAGGTCCCATGCAAGAAATGGGAATGAATTTCAAACACCCTGCCACCGTCACTCGTCCGCAAACATTGAGATACCTGGTTTTTAAATTCTAGTAAATCAAAAACTCGTCTGAAATTCATGAAACTTGGCATGCTATCAGGGAGCGGCATCAACATGCCATCGTAAAAATGTTGTCCCATTTGGGGTAGGTTTGGGTATAATCTTCTCACAATCCAGAGCTTCTCACAACAAGCGTGATGGTTTCGGTAGGGAATGTGCCACCTTTGGGGACGAAACGATATCCATTGCCTCTTGTTGCTTTCAAAAAAATTCGAGTGTCAACATAGAACAACAAGAGTGTTGTGTTCAATTTTGGAATTTTTCGGGGTTTGTTTCGACATTTTTATACATTAACTAGGTTTTCCAGGCATTTTATGCGCATAATTTAAATTTGAAGTACATGCACATTCTCTAGTGCATATAAACTGGTTGAAAAATCAAATATGTGTCCTTGGTTGCATGGTTAGGTCCCATGCAAGAAATGGGAATGAATTTCGAGCACCCTGCCACCGTCACTCGGCCGCACATATTGAGAAACCTGGTTTTTAAATTCTAGTAATTCCAAAACTTGTCTAAAATTCATGAAACGTGGCATGCTCTTATGGAGGGGCATCAACATGCCATGGTAAAATTTTTGTCCCATTTGGGGAAGGTTTGTGTATAAGCTTCTCACAAACCAGCGCTTCTCACAACAAGCGTGATGGTTTCGGTAGGGAACGTGCCACCTTTGAGGAAGAAACGGTATCCGTTGCCTCTTATTGCTTTCAAAAAAAATTGAGTGTCAACATAGAACAACAAGACTGTTGTGTTTAATTTTGGAATTTTTCGGGGTTCATTTGGACATTTTTATACATTAACTGGGTTTTCCAGGCATTTTATGTGCATAATTCAAATTTTAACTACATGCATATTCTCAAGTGCATATAAACTAGTTGAAGAATCAAATATGTGTCCTTGGTTGCATCCTTAGATCCCATGCAAGAAATGGGAATGAATTTCAAACACCCTGCCACCGTCACTCGGCCGCACACATTGAGATACCTGTTTTTTAAATTCTAGTAAATCAAAAACTCGTTCGAAATTCATGAAACTTGGCATGCTATCATGGAGTGGCATCAACATGCCGTGGTGAAAATGTTGTCCCATTTGGGGTAGCTTTGGGTATAAGCTTCTCACAATCCAGAGCTTCTCACAACAAGCGTGATGGTTTCGGTAGGGAACGTGGCACCTTTGGGGACGAAACGATATCCGTTGCCTCTTGTTGCTTTCAAAAATTTTCGAGTGTCAACATAGAACAACAAGAGTGTTGTGTTCCCAACACATCCAATACAATGGTAAATTGTATAGGTGCACTAGTTCGGCGAAGAGATGGTGATACAAGTGGTATATGGATGGTAGATAATGGTATTTGTAATCCGAAATTATAAAAACAGCAAGGTAACTAATGATAAAAGTGAGCGTAGACGGTATTGCAATGCGTTGAAACAAGGCCTAGGGTTCATACTTTCACTAGTGTAAGTTCCCTCAACAACACTAACATAATTGGATCACATAAATATCCCTCAAAATGCAACAAAGAGTCACTCCAAAGTCACTAATAGCGGAGAACAAACGAAGAGATTATGGTAGGGTACGAAACCACCTCAAAGTTATTCTTTCCAATCAATCCGTTGGGCTATTCCTATAAGTGTCACAAACAGCCCTAGAGTTCGTACTAGAATAACACCTTAAGACACAAATCAACAAAAACCCTAATGTCACCTAGATACTCCAATGTCACCTCAAGTATCCGTGGGTATGATTATACAATATGCATCACACAATCTCAGATTCATCTATTCAACCAACACATAGAACCTCAAAGAGTGCCCCAAAGTTTCTACCGGAGAATCACGACGAAAACGTGTGCCAACCCCTATGCATAGGTTCATGGGCGGAACCCGCAAGTTGATTACCAAAACATACATCAAGTGAATCACGTGGTATCCCATTGTCACCACAGACATGCACGGCAAGACATACATCAAGTGTTCTCAAATCTTTAAAGACTCAATCCGATGAGATAACTTCAAAGGGGAAACTCAATCCATTACAAGAGAGTAGAGGGGGAGAAGAAACATAAGATCCAACTATAATAGCAAAGCTCGCGATACATCAAGATCGTGCCAAATCAAGAACACGAGAGAGAGAGAGAGAGAGAGAGAGAGAGAGAGAGAGAGATCAAACACATAGCTACTGGTATATACCCTCAGCCCCGAGGGAGAACTACTCCCTCCTCGTCATGGAGAGCACCGGGATGCTGAAGATGGCCACCGAAGAGGGATTCCCCCTCCGGCAGGGTGCCGAAACGGGTCTTGATTGGTTTTCGGTGGCTACGGAGGCTTCTGGCGGCGAAACTCCCGATCTATTGTGTGACGCCCCAAGACCGATGCGCGAGGTGTATTCCAGTTATTCGTCGTCATTGCCATGTCATTCGCTTGTGTGTTGCATCTTGCCATGTCATCATCCGCATTGTATCTACATTTTTTCGAAAACTTGCATCCGTCCGGGTTCCCCCAGTTCCGTCCGCTGTCCGTTCTGAGCCCAAACACACTCGCACGCGCTCGCGACACCTCCGAAATATTATTTTATAGGTGGCTGGAAAATGTTCTCAGAATGGGATGAAAGTTGATGTGTGGTCTTATTATAGTGTAGATAGACCGCCCGTCAAGTTTCATCGCGTTCGGGGTTCGTTTGATGCCCCAACGGATAAGTATAGCGGCAGTATAGCCGGTCTAACGTCGGACGTTTTCGGTCTCCGGAAACAGTCGCCGGGTCTCTCTCTCTTTTCTTCTCTCAGCCCAAAGCTTTCTGCACAGTCCGCTATCAACCGCCAGGCCCCGAAACCCCTCCTTACATGGTTCATTGAACCCCTCACGTGCGCGTCCGAAAGTTGTCCCGAACCCGACCCGGACAGTCGTCACCATCGGGTCCGGATCATCCCCTAACATCTATAAATCATCTCCATTTTGTCAATTGGACTTCCAAAAATATTTATTCTCGACCGTCCAATTTCGATCGGAGGGTCTAGACCTACTCCTTTTTGTCCCTATAAATAGACCACCTCTTTCCAAATCAGACCAAAACCTAATTTCTGGGGATCCCCCCTGTCCAATCCCTGCCGCCGTCAGTCAACCACCCCTCTTCTTCCTCGGGATCCCTCCCGATCCACTCACCTGCCTTCTCGAATCTTCCATGGAGACAAGCTCCCGTGCCTCCCGTTCGTTCCCTGCTCCCAACCAACAAGTGCCAAGACCACCGCCGTCCTACCACCTCGCCTCCTTGTTCATGTGCCCGCAGCAGTCGAGCAGGAGGAACCGCGCCCGAGCCTTCCCTCGTCCAGGAGATAGGAGCCCGAGCTCCTCGATCCCTCCTCACCGGCAAAGTTCCTTGCCAGAGCACGCCGTTGCTAGCGCCGTCGACCACCAGGCCATGCCCCTACTCCCTTTCCCATTCCCTTCTTCGCGAAAGCCCTTCTCTTCCATCGCCTCTCACCTCTCGCTATTCTCTCTTTCCCTGTCCACAGGAGCGCCCCCGCGCCATGGCTGTCCTCTTCTTCGGGTCAAGGTGCCGGCCGCCGGATTCGATCCCTGTCGGCAACCTCTCCGTCCTGGCCTCCTCCGCCACACCGGCGAGCGTGACACGGGAGCACCGCAGGTCGCCTCGCACGCCAAGTTCGCCTTCGCCGTTTCCCTGCATCGCTACTACCGCCTTCTGCTGCAGGAGCTCGCCCTGTCGTGGCCTTGTGGCATGTCCTGCAGCTTGGGGATCTGATACGTGCCTCTCCTAGCCGGATCTGGCCTCAGGCGACTCCCCAGGCTCCATCCTGTCCCCGCGGACCCCGCCGGAATCCGCATAGCGCCGTCCTTTCCTTTGTCTGCCTGAACCGCCGACGAGTTTTTGCTCTGTCTCTGTTGAGCGGGAGGGACATCGCTCGTGCTGCCCTGTCGTGCACCCGGTGGGCCACCCACCGACCTTGCCAGGCCCAGGATCGCCAGTTGGCCCAATGTGAGCAGCTCCCTAGCCTTTCCTCTGTTGGGCTAGCCGGATGTGTCCCATATCATTTTTTTTCCTGCCTGCGATTTTGGCTTTTATTCCAGAGACGACTGTTTTACAGAAACCCCCCTGTTGTTCATGCATATTTTATCTCTCAAACGGTGCATCATTTTAAAACAAGTTATATATGAAAAATGCTTAGAATTATGTGTAGATTAATAATCTGCCACTTTCATCTATGTTTAAAATGCTTAAAATGTTGTTTGTTTAAATTTTTCCTATTGCCATGCTAAAATCCTTTATTTCATAACTAAATAACCATAACTCGGAATTTAATAAACTTTATATGTAAATGGGGTGGAAAATGCCTAGATTATCATGGTGGCTTTACTTTGCATGTTTAATAACTCTAAAATTTGGTTTAGGGCGGAACAGTACCAAATTCATAATTATGCTCATGAGGATTTTTCGGACTTGTTGCTTGTTGTTCTAGCCTCATTTAAACTTGCCTAGATAGGTAGTTTTACTTTTCTTCACCCCTTGCCATGCTAAACAACATTTAATATTGTTGAGTACATAAACAAGATCAAACTAAATAAGTCACGTGGTGTTTCGTCAATATGCAACTCGCTGCATATTGAGCTCCACTTAATTTGTAGTGTTGTTTGTGCACTTTGCCATGCCATGCATATTTAAACTGGACATGCATCATGCTTGGTTGTGCATCATGTCATGCTTATGTGATGGTTGTTTACCATGTTGTTTGCTTCTTTCTGGTGTTGCTTCTTCGGGTTGGTTCCGATAACGTCGCGTTTGTGAGGATCCGTTCGACTACGTCCGTTTGTCTTCTTCATGGACTCGTTCTTCTTCCTTGCGGGATCTCGGGCAAGATGACTATACCCTCGAAATCACTTCTATCTTTGCTTGCTAGTTGTTCGCTCTTTTGCTATGCCGCGATACCTACCACTTGTTATATCATGCCTCCCATATTGCCATGTCAAGCCTCTAACCCACCTTGTCCTAGCAAACCGTTGTTTGGCTATGTTACCGCTTTGCTCAGCCCCTCTTATAGCGTTGTTAGTTGCAGGTGAAGATGGAGTTTGTTCCTTATTGGAACATGGATATTGTTGGGATATCACTATTATTTAATGTTTACTTTAATGCACCTATATACTTGGTAAAGGGTGGAAGGCTCGGCCTTATGCCTGGTGTTTTGTTCCACTCTTGCCGCCCTAGTTTCCGTCATACCGGTGTTATGTTCCTTGATTTTGCGTTACTTACGCGGTTGGGTTATAATGGGAACCCCTTGACAGTTCACTTTGAATAAAACTCCTCCAGCAAGGCCCAACCTTGGTTTTACATTTGCACTAACAATCTATCACCTTCCCTAGGGTTCTGCAGACTCAAGGGTCATCTTTATTTTAACCCCCCCAGGCCAGTGCTTCTCTAAGTGTTGCTCCAACCTGAGCAATGTCCGGCGCCCCCTGGGCAACCAGGGTCTATGCCAACCCGACATCTTGCTCATCCGGTGTGCCCTGAGAACGAGATATGTGCAGCTCCTATCGGGATTTGTCGGCACATTCGGGCAGCTTTGCTGGTCTTGTTTTACCATTGTCGAAATGTCTTGTAACCGGGATTCCGAGTCTGATCGGGTCTTCCTGGGAGAAGGAATATCCTTCGTTGACCGTGAGAGCTTGTGATGGGCTAAGTTGGGACACCCTGCAGGGTTTTGAACTTTCGAAAGCCGTGCCCGCGGTTATGGGCAGATGGGAATTTGTTAATATCCAGTTGTAGAAAACATGACACTTAACTTAATTAAAATGAATCAACCGCGTGTGTAGCCGTGATGGTCTCTTTCCAGCGGAGTCCGGTAAGTGAACATGGTTCTTGTGTTATGTTTGACGTAAGTAGTTTCAGGATCACTTCTTGATCATTTCTAGTTCACGACTGTTGCTTTGGTTCTCTTCTCGCTCTTATTTGCGTAAGTTAGCCACCATATATGCTAGTGCTTGCTGCAGCTCCACCTCACTACCCTATCCTACCAATAAGCTTAAATAGTCTTGATCTCGCGGGTGTGAGATTGCTGAGTCCTCGTGGCTCACAGATACTTCCAAACAGTTTGATGGTGCCGATGATACCAGTGCAGATGACGCAACTGAGCTCAAGTGGGAGCTCGATGAAGATCGTGTTCGTTGTGTTGTCTCGTTTCTAGTTGATCAGTAGTGGAGCCCAGTCGGGGCGATCGGGGATCTTTTGCATTACGGGTTGTCTTTCTTTATTTGGTTCCGTAGTCGGACCTTGATTGTATCTGGATGATGTAATGCTATATTCATGTATTGTGTGAAGTGGCGATTGTAAGCCAACTCTTTATCCCTTTCTTATTCAGTACATGGGATGAGTAAAGATTACCCCTCTTGCGATAAGCCTACTATGCGGTTATGCCTCTAAGTCATGCTCCGACACGTGGGAGATATAGCCGCATCGTGGGTGTTACATATTGTGCTCTCGGATGTTTTTAGGGTATATGGAGATATATAGGCGGAAGAAATACGTCAGGGGGGCCACGAGGGTCCCACGAGGGTGGAGGGCCGCCCAGGGGGGTGGGCGCGCCCCCTGCCTTGTGGCTTCCTCGTTGCTTCCCTTACGTGGACTCCAACTCTCCCGGGTTGCTTTCCTTCCAAAAATAAGTTTCAGGTCAATTGGACTTCGTTTGATTTTCCTTTTCTGCGATATTCTAAAACAAGGAAAAAACAGAAAATTGGCACCAGGCTCTGGGTCAATAGGTTAGTCCCAAAAATGATATAAAAGTGTATAATAAAGCCCATAAACATCCAAAACAGTAGATAATATAGCATGGAGCAATCAAAAATTATAGATACGTTGGAAACGTATCAACATGCCGTGGTAAAAAATTTGTCCCATTTGGGGCATGTTTGGCTATAAGCTTCTCACAAACCAGCGCTTCTCACAAGAAGCGTGATGGTTTCGGTAGGGAACGTGCCACCTTTGGGGACGAAACGATATCCGTTGCCTCTTATTGCTTTCAAAAAATTTCGAGTGTCAACATAGAACAACAAGAGTGTTGTGTTCAATTTTGGAATTTTTCGGGGTTCGTTTGGACATTTTTATACATTAACTAGGTTTTCCAGGCATTTTATGTGCATAATTCAAATTTGAACAACATGCACATTCTCTAGTGCATATAAACTGGTTGAAATATCAAATATGTGTCCTTGGGTGCATGCTTAGGTCACATGCAAGAAATGGGAATGAATTTCAAACACCCTGCGACCGTCAGTCGGCCGCAGATATTGAGATACCTGGTTTTAAATTCTAGTAATTCCAAATTTCGTCTGAAATTTATGAAACTTGGCATGCTATCATGGAGCGGCATCAACATGTCGTGGTAAAAAATTTCTCACATATGGGGCAGGTTTGGGTATAAGCTTCTCTCAAACGAGCGCTTCTCACAACAAGCGTCATGGATTCGGTAGGGAACGGGCCACCTTTGGGGACGAAAAGATATCTGTTGCCTCTTATTGCTTTCAAAAGTTTTTGAGTGTCAACATGGAACAACAAGAGTGTTGTGTTCAATTTTGGAATTTTTCGGGGTTCGTTTGGATATTTTTATACATTAACTGGGTTTTCGAGGCATTATATGTGCATAATTCAAATTTGAACTACATGCACATTCTCCAGTGCATATAAACTAGTTTAAGAATCAAACATGTGTCCTTGGCTGCATGCTTACGTCCCGTGCAAGAAATGGGAATGAATTTCAAACACCCTGCCACCGTCACTCGGTTGCACATATTGAGATACCTGGTTTTTAAATTCTAGTAAATCAAAAACTCGTCTGAAATTCATGAAACGTGGCATGCTCTCATGGAGCGGCATCAACATGCCGTGGTAAAAAATTTGTCCCATTTGGAGCAGGTTTGTGTATAAGCTTCTCACAAACCAATGCTTCTCACAACAAGTGTGATGGTTTCGGTAGGGAACGTGCCACCTTTGGGGATGAAATGATATCCGTTGCCTCTTATTGCTTTCAAAAAATTTCGAGTGTCAACATAGAACAACAAGAGTGTTGTGTTCAATTTTGGTATTTTTCGGGGTTCATTTGGACATTTTTATACATTAACTGGGTTTTCCACGCATTTTATGTGCATAATTCAAATTTGAAGTGCATGCACATGCTCCAGTGCATATAAACTGGTTGAAAAATCAAATATGTGTCCTTGGGTAAATGCTTAGGTCACATGCAAGAAATGGGAATGAATTTCAAACACTAGGCCACCGTCTGTCGGCCGTAGATATTGGGATACCTGGTTTTAAATTCTAGTAAATCCAAATTTCGTCTGAAATTCCTGAAACTTGAAATGCTATCTTGGAGCGGCATCAACATGCCGTGGTAAACAATTTCTCCCATATGGGGCAGGTTTGGGTATAAGCTTCTCACAAACGAGCGCTTCTCACAACAAGCGTGATGGTTTCGGTAAGGAACGAGCCACCTATGGGGACGAAACGATATCTGTTGCCTCTTATTGCTTTCAAATTTTTTCGAGTGTCAACATAGAACAACAAGAGTGTTGTGTTCTATTTTGGAATTTTTCGGGGTTCGTTTGGACATTCTTATACATTAACTGGGTTTTCCAGGCATTTTATGTGCATAATTCAAATTTGAACTACATGGACATTCTCTAGTGCATATAAACTAGTTGAAGAATCAAATATGTGCCCTTGGTTACACGCTTAGGTCCCATGCAAGAAATGGGAATGAATTTCAAACACGCTGCCACCGTCACTCGGCCGCAAACATTGAGATACCTGGTTTTTAAATTCTAGTAAATCAAAAACTAGTCTGAAATTTATGAAACTTGGCATGCTATCATGGAGCGGCGTCAATATGCCGTGGTAAAAATATTATCCCATTTGGGGTAGGTTTGGGTATAAGCTTCTCACAATCCAGAGCTTCTAGCAACAAGCGTGATGGTTTCGGTAGGGAACGTGCCACCTTTGGGGGCGTAACGATATCCGTTGCCTCTTGTTGCTTTCAAAAAATTTCGAGTGTCAACATAGAACAACAAGAGTGTTGTGTTCAATTTTGGAATTTTTCTGGGTTTGTTTCAACATTTTTATACATTAATTGGGTTTTCCAGGCATTTTATGCGCATACATCAAATTTGAACTACATGCACATTCTCTAGTGCATATAAACTAGTTGAAAAATCAAATATGTGTCCTTGGTTGCATGGTTAGGTCCCATGCAAGAAATGGGAATGAATTTCAAACACCCTGCCACCGTCACTCGGCCGCACATATTGAGATACCTAGTTTTTAAATTCTAGTAAATCCAAACTCGTCTGAAATTCATGAAACGTGGCATGCTCTCATGGAGCGGCATCTACATGTCGTGGTAAAAATTTTGTCCCATTTGGGGTCGGTTCGTGTATAAGCTTCTCACAAACCAGCGCTTCTCACAACAAGCGTGATGGTTTCGGTAGGGAACGTGCCACCTTTGGGGACGAAGCGATATCCATTGCCTCTTATTGCTTTCAAAAAATTTCGAGTGTCAACATAGAACAACAAGAGTGTTGTGTTCAATTTTGGAATTTTTCGGGGTTCGTTTGGACATTTTTATACATTAACAGTGTTTTCCAGGCATTTTATGTGCATAATTCAAATTTGAAGTACATGAACATGCTCCGGCGCATATAAACTGGTTGAAAAATCAAATATGTGTCCTTGGGTGCATGCTTAGGTCACATGCAAGAAATGGGAATGAATTTCAAACATCCTGCCACCGTCAGTCGGCCGCAGATATTAAGATACCTGGTTTTAAATTCTAGTAAATCCAAGTTTCATCTGAAATTCATGAACTTGGTATGCTATCATGGAGCGGCATCAACATGCTGTGGTAAAAAATTTCTCCCATATGGGGCAGGTTTGGGTATAAGCTTCTCAAAAACGAGCGCTTCTCACAACAAAGTGTGATGGTTTCGGTAGGGAATTAGCCACCTTTGGGGACGAAACGATATCCGTTGCCTCTTATTGCTTTCAAAATATTTTGAGTGTCAACATAGAACAATAAGAGTGTTGTGTTCAATTTTGGAATTTATCGGGGTTCGTTTGGACATTTTTATACATTAACTGGGTTTTCCAGGCATTTTATGCGCATAATTTAAATTTGAACTACATGGACATTCTCCAGTGCAGATAAACTATTTGAAGAATCAAATATGTGTCCTTGGTTGCATGCTTATGTCCCATGCAAAAAATGGGAATGAATTGCAAACACCCTGCAACCGTCACTCGGCCGCAAACATTGAGATACATGGATTTAAAATTCTAGTAAATCAAAAACTCGTCTGAAATTCACAAAACTTGGCATGCTATCATGGAGCAGCATCAACATGCCGTGGTAAAAAATTTGTCCCATTTGGGGTAGATTTGGGTATAAGCTTCTCACAAACCAGAGCTTCTCACAACAAGCGTGATGGTTTCGTTAGGGAACATGCCACCTTTCGGGACGAAAGGATATCCATTGCCTCTTGTTGCTTTCAAAAAAATTCGAGTGTCAACATAGAACAACAAGAGTGTTGTGTTCAATTTTAGAATTGTTCGAGGTTTGTTTCGACATTTTTATACATTAGCTGGGTTTTCCAGGTATTTTATGCACATATTTCAAATTTGAACTACATGCACATTCTCCAGTGCGTATAAACTGGTTGAAAAATCAAATATATGTCCTTGGTTACATGGTTAGGTCACATGCAAAAAATGGGAATGAATTTCAAATACCCTGCCACCGTCACTCGGCCGCACATATTGAGATACATGGTTTTTAAATTCTAGTAAATCCAAAACTCTTCTAAAATTCATGAAACATGGCATGCTCTCATGGAGCGGCATCAACATGCCGTGATAAAATTTTTGTCCCATTTGGGGCAGGTTTGGGTATAAGCTTCTCACAAACCAGCGCTTCTTACAACAAGCGTGATGGTTTCGGTAGGGAACGTGCCACCTTTGGGGACGAAACAATATCTGTTGCCTCTTATTGCTTTCAAAAAAATTCGAGTGTCAACATAGAACAACAAGAGTGTTCTGTTGAATTTTGGAATTTTTCAGGGTTCGTTTGGACATTTTTATACATTAACTGGGTTTTCGAGGCATTTTATGTGCATAATTAAATTTGAACTACATGCACATGCTCCAGTGCATATAAACTGGTTGAAAAATCAAATATGTGTCCTTGGGTGCATGCTTAGGTCACATGCAAGAAATGGGAATGAATTTAAAAAACCCTGGCACCATCAGTCGGCCGCACATATTGAGATACCTGGTTTTAAATTCTAGTAAATCCAAAACTCGTCCAAAATTCATGAAACTTGCCATGCTATCATGGAGCGGCATCAACATGCCATGGTAAAAAATTTCTCCCATTTGGGGCAGGTTTGGGTATAAGCTTCTCACAAACGAGCGCTTCACACAACAAGCGTGATGGTTTCGGTAGGGAACGAGCCACCTTTGGGGACAAAACGATATCCGTTGCCTCTTATTGCTTTCAAAATTTTCCGAGTGTCAACATAGAACAACAAGAGTGTTCTGTTCAATTTTGGAATTTTTCGGGGTTCGTTTGGACATTTTTATACATTAACTGGGTTTTCCAGGCATTTTATGTGCGTAGTTCAAATTTGAACTACATGCACATTCTCGAGTGCATATAAACTAGTTGAAGAATCAAATATGTGTCCTTGGTTGCATGATTAGGTCCCATGCAAGAAATGTGAATGAATATCAAACACCCTGCCACCATCACTCGCCCGCAAACATTGAGATACCTGGTTTTAAAATTCTAGTAAATCAAAAACTCATCTGAAATTCACGAAACTTGGCATGCTAACATGGAGCGGCATCAACATACGATGTTAAATTTTTTGTCCCATTTGGGTAGGTTTGGGTATAAGCTTCTCACAAACCAGAGCTTCTCACAATAAACGTGATGGTTTCGGTAGGGAACATGTCACCTTTGTGGACGAAACGATAACCGTTGCCTCTTGTTGCTTTCAAAACTTTTCGAGTGTCAACATAGAACAACAAGAGTGTTGTGTTCAATTTTGAATTTTTCGGGGTTTGTTTCGACATTTTGCTACATTAACTGGGTTTTCGAGGCATTTTATGCACATAATCCAAATTTGAACTACATGCACATTCTCCAGTGCATATAAACTGGTTGAAAAATCAAATATGTGTCCTTGGTTGCATGGTTAGGTCCCATGCAAGAAATGGGAATGAATTTCAAACACCCTGCCACCGTCACTCCGCCGCACATATTGAGATACCTGGTTTTTAGATTCTAGTAAATCCAAAACTCATCAGAAATTCATGAAACATGGCATGCTCTCATGGAGCGGCATCAACATGCTGTGGTAAAAAAATTGTCCCATTTGGGGCAGGTTTGGGTATAAGCTTCTCACAAACTAGCACTTCTCACAACAAGCGTGATGGTTTCGGTAGGGAACGTGCCACCTTTGGGGACGAAACGATATCCGTTGCCTCTTATTGCTTTCAAAAAAATTCGAGTGTCAACATAGAACAACAAGAGTGTTGTGTTGAATTTTGGATTTTTTCGGGGTTCGTTTGGACATTTTTATTCATTAACTGGGTTTTCCAGGCATTTTATGTGCATAATTCAAATTTGAACTACATGCACATGCTCGAGTGCATATAAACTGGTTGAAAAATCAAATATGTGTCCTTGGGTACATGCTTAGGTCACATGCAAGAAATGGGAATGAATTTCAAACACCCGGCCACCGTCAGTCGTCCGCACATATTGAGATACCTAGTTTTAAATTCTAGTAAATCTAAAACTCGTCTGAAATTCATGAACTTGGCATGCTATCATGGAGCGGCATCAACATGTCGTGGTAAAAAATTTCTCCCATTTGGGGTAGGTTTGGGTATAAGCTTCTCACAAACGAGCGCTTCTCACAACAAGCGTGATGGTTTCGGTAGGGAACGAGCCACCTTTGGGGACGAAACGATATTCGTTGCCTCTTATTGCTTTCAAAACTTTTCGAGTGTCAAGATAGAACAAGAAGAGTGTTGTGTTCAATTTTGGAATTTTTCGGGGTTCGTTTGGACATTTTTATACATTAACTGGGTTTTCCAGGCATTTTATGTGCATAATTCAAATTTGAACTACATGCAGATGCTCCAGTGCATATAAACTAGTTGAAGAATCAAATATGTGTCCTTGGTTGCATGCTTAGGTCCCATGCAAGATGGGAATGAATTTCAAACACCCTGCCACCCTCACTCGGCCCAAACATTGAGATATCTGGCTTTTAAATTCTAGTAAATCAAAAAATCGTCTGAAATTCACGAAACTTGGCATGCTATCATGGAGCGGCATCAACATGCCATGGTAAATTTTTTGTCCCATTTGGGGTAGGTTTGGGTATAAGCTTCTCACAAACCAGAGCTTCTCATAACAAGCGTGATGGTTTCGATAGGGAACGAGCCACCTTTGGGGACGAAACAATATCCGTTGCCTCTTATTGCTTTCAAAAAAATTCGAGTGTTAACATAGAACAACAAGAGTGTTGTGTTCAATTTTGGAATTTTTCGAGGTTCGTTTGGACATTTTTATACATTAATTGGGTTTTCCAGGCATTTTATGTGCATAATTCAAGTTTGAACTACATGCACATTCTCAAGTGCATTTAAACTAGTTGAAAAATCAAATATGTGTCCTTGGGTGCATTCTTAGGTCCCATGCGAGAAATGGGAATGAATTTCAAACACCATGCCACCGTCACTCGGCCACAAACATTGAGATACCTGGTTTTTAATTCTAGTAAATCCAAAACTCATCTGAAATTCATGAAACTTGGCATGCTATCATGGAGCGGCATCAACATGCCGTGGTAAAAAAATTGTTAGCTTCCCCAGGTTTAATTCGGTTTCCCTAGTTTAATTCAGTTTTTAAATATAAAACATTCATCGCAAACGTTTTAGTTAGAACACCCGTATGCAAACCGACTGCTTCCTCAGGAAGCCAAGGGAAAAATGTGCCGAGCAGGATTTGTTCAGCTCTTGATCGCAAACGTTTTAGATAGAACACCCGTATGCAAAGTGAGAGCAACGCAGGATTTTTGCATCCCTTCAATGCAAATGGTTGTTTTGGATGACCTGTGTGCAACCACGTACAAAAAATTATTGGTTATGTTGCCATTTGTCAAACTGGAAAGATTTACTTTCGTTGATCTATTAACGTTGCCATTTTTCAATCCTTGTAACACTGCGATTTGTCAAAATATGCAGCTAGAAATCATTAGCACTATCTAATTTTTGCAATTAAAATTCAGTAATTAAGCATAGATTTCATTCATAGATTAAGCAGTCGTTCTTAATTTATACAAACAGTTCAACTCGACAGCTGAATCGACCAAACTTCTCCCCAATTGTTGCCAACCACGTACTGAAATAGCTAGTTCAACTATATATACTAGCTAATTTGAAGTACGTTGTATAGTTCGACCACACATCTATAGTCAGATGAGCTGAACCAAAAAACCCTAAATACTACTACTACCACGAAGGGGCTTTGTGCTACTTCTGGCAGCGTCTCCTCTGCCGAGCGCGCTCACCCCCTTAGTAAGAGGCAGAGGAGGAGGAGGAGCCTACCGACGAGCTGGACAAATGCAATATGGTGCCTGCCGGTGCTGCACGTTCAGCGACGCTCGCCAGCTCGAATGCCCACTGCCGCTCTAGACGATCCCTCTCGAAGTGGCCAAACTGCTCGTAGATCTCCTGATTCCTCGCCTCTGCATCGGCGTGTGCTGCGGCCACGACTGCGGTAAGGCTCTTTGCATGCTCGACGAGGCGCTCCTCCTCCTCCCGTAGGAACTCGATGTAGCGCGCAAGGTTGATGACGCACATGCGGGCCTCCACCTCCGCATCCCGCCTTCGGGCTGCGGCGGCAGAGCGGGTCATAATCCCGATGGTCGACGGTGGGCTGGCGCCCACGACGGCCGACGATGGGGTGGCGGCCATGACCACCACCTCCATCCTTCGGGCCGTGGTGGCGGAGTGGGTGATGGCCATGATGGCCGGCACTGGGGTGGAGGCCACGACGACCACCTCCCGCCATCGGGCCGCGGCTGCGGAGCGAGAGATGGCCTTGGCTTTCGACAGTGGTGTGGTGGCAATGGCGGCCGGCAACAGCTGCCGACGGGCAGCGACGGCGGAGCGTGTGCTGGGTGTTCCGTGGACACCCAACAGGGATGCCACGCGCACTACACACTACGTCGGGGACTGCGTCGCTGCCGCGGTGTAGCCTCCCAGCTGGAGCTGTCCTCTGATGACGGCGGAGTGGCTGAGCAACGACGACGGACCTGTGCCATTGGCGATTGTGGGAGGAGCAGACGAGATAAGCTACAAGGAGGGAGGGGAAAATGCGACGTAGGACTCGCCGGCCGTGAGGGTTTTTATAGCAGGCCGGTAAGCATTGCGAATTTGGGGGATTTCACCGAGTCGGGCGGGAAGCTTGCGCGGGAACCTACGAGGTTGTGCGGGAACGGTCTCACCGACGATTCACTGGCACCACTGTTTGGCCAAAAGAACGCCTCCGTACGCTGCGCAAGCTTGCGCTGTAAGCCGTCTGCGGCAGCGGGGTGACAGGACGTGCGACATGACATGTTTAATAAAAAGACGTTTGCGATTTAATTACCTACTATACCCCGTTTATAAGTAGGATTTAACGAATAAAATATGAATGCATGTCGCCAAAGATTATATCGTTGGAGTCGTATTTGAACATAGTTTCCAGCTATACAATTTTTGTAACATGCATTAACACTGTTTTGGTTAAATTTAAGATTATATACCAGCAAGTGTTTGCCCGCAACACACACGGCTTATTCCATCACAAACAACTCGGATGGATCAACTGTATGCCACGTATCGCACACGCAACTATAATCTGATTCGTGCTTGATGTCTCCGACACTGCTCGCCTCTGTTGGAAAAGGTAGTGCCTAGGAGGTGCTTAGGCATGCTTAGGTGCTAGGCGATGGCCAACCGCCTCGCCTAGGGCCTAAATGGAAGTCTAGGCAGATCAAGTAAGAAATTGTCTATCCATGCAAGAAATCATGCCATATTGCATTGATATGCCAAGCGAGCCATATCCCAATGATAGTAACCGGTAGTTAACTTGTTTATATGCCCTAAATAAATATTGATACAAATATAATAACCACAGATACACCCTCATAGTAAAAACTATATTACCGCCAGGGCCACGCTTAGGGCGCTTAAGCACTGCCTAGGCAGTAGGCGAAGGCCAACCGCCTCGCTTACGGCTACCGCTTTTTCCAACCTTGCGGCGCTCGCACAATTCGTCTTATTTGCCACGTATCATTGTGTCGTTCTCTGCTCGCATCCCTCGGCAAGCTCTGCTCGTTGTTAGGCGCCGTGGCGCGCTGTGCTCGCCGTTAGGCGCTGTGGCGCGCTCTGTCGCGTCCGTCGGCGCGCTCGGCTTGTGGACAGCTTTTCCTTGCGCGTTCAACTGCTATATGCATATATATAGTATCAAGATGCTCAAGCGTTGCACGAAACATCAAGATACATTTGTATGAGTAGTTTATCTTATGAGACAAAAGGATGAACGAGAGAAGTCCTTATCTGCATGTGTGGAGAGAGGTGCGGGTATCTTTTTGCAAAATTGTCATAGTTTGGTTTCTAACCGCCAGATATAGATCGGACGGTCTATATTACAAGATGGCAGGCACACCATCATCACCAACTCAGTCTTTTATAAGAATAGAGATAGAGATGGTTGATCGCCATTGAGGCAACCGCGGAGCGCTCTGCTCGCATCCCTCCGCGCACGCTCTGCCAGCGGTTGGGCGTGCGCACGATCACGTCGAGGGCCCCATATGCATGCGGTTGCACCGCGCGCATTGCCACACTATGCAGTTACCTGCGGCACGATGGAGTTACGCGCTGCAAATTAGAACTGCCATCAGGGCCTACCGATATTCCTGGCCATCCGGCTTCCCCTTTAATTCCCGCAGCCATTATAACCTTAGTATCTTCAACCTTTCGATCACACCCCACAACACACCAATCACACCCACGATGACACATAGAGAGGGGATGTCCAGCGGCGCTCCAATGGAGTTCAGCGAGCATAGAGTGGAGACCCATGCGAGGGAGACAGATCTCTCAGTGGTGTACATCATCGACCTAGCCGTGGTGGACGACTACATGAACATCGTTGAGCAGTTGCTTGCTTGAGACAAGTACAAGGTGGTCGGCATCGACCTCCAATACACCACCGCTCATCACGGCATTGATTAGAAGGTTGCCGTCGCCCAGTTGTGCGTGGGCCATCATGTCCTCATCTACCACTACTTCATGGACACAGAGCCTTGCGACCATTTCAACAGGTTTGTCAACAGCTCCGACTACAAGTTCGCCACGGTGGAAACCACCGACGATGTAAACACGCTCCGTGTTACGGGCTTGGCCTACAAGAACCTTGTCGAAATCTGTGACCACTACAGGGTCTGGGGCAGCACGAAGGACTCCCTAGTCGAACTCGCCTCAGCCATCATTAACCCCTACTATGAAAAGATGAAGCAGGATGCCTAGAGAACAAGTCCCGTATCCTAGCACAAGGCTTGGATGCGGCAACTGGATGAACCTCACCTCAGGTTCACGGACAAGAGCGTGTACACATGCTATGAGATGCATAGGCGGATCGTTGACATGAGGAAGTGCCTCGTTACCAAAATTGACGAGCCCGGATCGAGCCACAAGCAGAGCAAGTGTCACAAGAAGTAGATGATGATTAGATGATCGTTTATGCTAGTTAATCATGCATGTAATATATAGTTTACTTTATTGTTGGTGTGTGGAAATGTCATGTGTGTAGTAGCCACCTATGTAATTATGCATGCAATAGTTTACTTTGGTGTGTGCAAATGCCATGGTTGTAGTAGCCACCTATGTATGTGGATGTTTAATTTGGTTATGCAAGCATGTCCTTATAAGTGTGTGTGTGTGTGTGTATACATGTTGTTATCTTGTACGCAATCCCATCGCACAACACACAGGTATTGTTAAGTTGAACCATTTCTGTTCTCTTGTGTCAACGCAAACAGTTCATCCGACTGAACCGCATGCCGTCTATCGCACACACCTTGATCTGGCTGACCGTTTCTTTTGTGTTGCCTAATCACAAACAGTTCATCCGAGTGAACTGTATGCTGTATATCGCACACACCTTCATCTGGCTGCCCATTTCTTTTGTTTTGCCTAATCACAACTAGTTCATCCAAGTGAACCGTATGTTGTGTATCGCACACGCCGTCATCTGGCTGCCCATTTCTTTTGTTCCTCCTCATCGCAAATAGTTAATTGAACTGAACCGTATGCCCTTCATCGCACATGTAACTAAAATCCGAACCGTGTTTGATGCATGCTCCATCGCAAATGTTTTGCACCCTTTTGACGGTTTTCATACACTACCGTTTGTGATTATTGTATCGCACACAGTTTCTCGAAGGGTCTCTGATCGTAGTGTCGCGTTAGCAGCATCCTGCAGTAGTGTGTGTTTTACTTGGAGCGTCTTGTATGATATGAGTCTTTGCTTGTTTTATTTTGTGTTTTAAGTCTTGATTCCTTGCTGGACACACCCATTTGAGAAAGCCAAAATTATTTCATGACTTTTTAGAATTGCTCTCTATGCTTCACTTAAATTTTTATGAGCTATGGACTTGCTCTAGTGCTTCACTTGTATCTTTTTGAGCACGGTATGCTTTAGTATTTTTGAAGAAATGCTCTCTTGCTTCACTTAGATTTATTTGAGAGTTAGTAAAATTTTCAAGGAATTCTCTCTTGCTTCACTTAAATTAATTTGAGAGAAAGAAATATTATGCTCATGATCTTCACTTTTTTATTTGTTTGAGCTTATCAAAAGTAACACATGAAAATTAGTCCCAAAGTGATAGATATCCAAGAAGGATATAATAAAAACTTTCATGAAGATCATTGGACAAAATAAACTTGATTCTTAGTAATAGTTTTGAGATATGATGATGATGTGATATGTGAGTTATGTTGATGAGTAATTATGCTTTACTAAGAATATTGGTGTTAAGGTTTGTGATTCCCTATGCAAGCACAAAAGTCAATAATTATGCGATGAAATTATATCCTACTTGTGGTGCATTATTCGGTGGTAATTATGCTTAATGCTCGCTTATGAGATTATTCGTTTCTTGGTTGGTCGCTTCTCAATCTTTTGCTAGCCTTCATTTTGCACTAAGTATGATCACTACTTGTGCATCCAAAAACCTTTGAATCAATTTTGCCACACGAGTCCACATATCTACAATGCGGTATTCTTTTGCCGTTCTAAGAAAATTTGTATGTGACATCTCTAGCTAATTTTCAAAATAACCTTCTCTTTTATGTGTTCGTTCCACTCGTGGAGCGGTGAGGGGTAGCTAATATTTTCCATGCTAGATGTGTTATTCTCACGATGAGTGTTTATTCACTTGTCATTGCACGAGAGTAAGCCAAAGGTATTAGGGATGCCCAGTCCCAAAATGAAAATTGAATTTACTTTATGTTGTCAAATAATAAATTCCTTGGAAAGTGTTGGTATGGAAGACACCCGTGGATACGATTAGCCATGGAAAGTGAAAGTATGGTGGAAAAAGGAATACACTTTATTTTCTGTTTGGGAACTGCCTATGACATATCTAGCATGGAAAGTGTTGGGAACTCTAAGTCATTTTCGTTGGTGGGAAGGACACACCTCCCAAAAAAATTTATCTCTAAGTTTTTCACTTTGAGCTCTGGCACCTCTACAAATCCCTACTTCCCTCTGTGAAGGGCCTTTCTTTTACTTTATGCATTTTTTTCAATTTGAGTCTCCATCTTCTCTTATAAAAGCACCAACTAGGAGGCACTATGATCATACTTGAGCATTGGGTGTAGTTAATATGCGAGTGTGTTTCATGAATGGATCAACGATTAAGCATGATGGGCCAGGGATAGCTTATTTTAGCATTGATATTTTGAAAGACATGGTTTCTTGTTGATATGCTTGAGTATTTAAGTTATCATGTCAAAACTAGACTATTGCTTTGAACAATATAAAAGTCCAAATGTCCATTCCATGAAGAAAACAATATGATATGACATGTTAGGCAGCATTCCACATCAGAAATTCTGTTTTTATCACTTACCTACTCGAGGACGAGCAGGAGTTAAGCTTGGGGATGCTGATACGTCTTTAACGTATCTATAATTTTTGATTGTTCCATGTTGTTATATTATCAATCTGGGATGTTTTATAATCATTTTATAGTCATTTATATCATTTTTGGTACTAACCTATTGACATAGTGCCAAGTGCCAGTTGTTGTTTTTTGCATGTTTTTACATCGCAGATAATCAATACCAAATGGAGTCCAAATGTAACGTAACTTTATGGAGAATTTTTATGGACCAGAAGACACCTAATGGGCCAAGGTAGCGCCTGGGGGGTGCTCCGAGGGGAGCACAACCCACCAGTGCACGCCAGGAGGCCCAGGCGCGCCCTGGTGGGTTGTGCCCACCTCGGGTGCCCCCTGGACCGCCTCTTTGCTCTATAAATACCCCAATATTCTAGAAACTCTAGGGGAGTTGACGAAAATCAATTCCAGCTGTTGCAGACTCCAGAACCACCATATCCAATCTAGACACCATCATGGAGGGGTTCACCACTTCCATTGGTGCCTCTCCGATGATGTGTGAGTAGTTCTTTCTAAATCTTCGGGTCCGTAGTTAGTAGCTAGATGACTTCCTCTCTCTCGTTTGATTCTCAATACAATGGTCTCATGGAGATCCATGTGATGTAACTCTTTTTGCGATGTGTTTGTTGGGATCGGATGAACTTTGAGTTTATGATCAGATCTATCTTTTTATATCCATGAAAGTTATCTGAGTTTTGATCTCTTATATGCATGATTGCTTATAGCCTCGTATATCTTCTCCGATATTTGGGTTTGTTTGGCCAACTTGATCTATTTATCTTGCAATGGGAAGAGGTGCTTTGTAGTGGGTTCGATCTTACGGTGCTTGATCCTAGTGATAGAAAGGGAACCGACACGTATGTATCGTTGCTACTAAGGATAAAACAATGGGGTCTATCTCTACATAGATAGATCTTGTCTACATCATGTCATCGTTCTTATTGCATTACTCCATTTCTCCATGAACTCAATACACTAGATGAATGCTGGATAGTAGTAGATGCAGGCAGGAGTCAGTAATGTTGGACGTGATGCATATATAATGATCATTGGCTGGATATCATCATGATTATTTGGAGTTCTATCAATTTCCCAACAGTAATTTGTTTACCCACCTTTTGCTATTTTTCTCGAGAGAAGCCACTAGTGAAACCTACGCCCCCTAGGTCTCTTTCTCATATTATTTGCCTTTGCGATCTACTTTTCCTTTGCTTTTATTTTCAGATCTATTAAACCAAAAATACAAAAATACCTTGCTGCACTTTATTTTATTTGGCCTTCGATCTATCAATATTTAGAACTTTCTCCCGTCCACATGCCAATTTCTGGCGCCGTTACCCGAAAGTGATTGAAAACCCCTTTAACACGTCGGGTTCCGAGTATTTGTTATTTGTGTGCATGGGATGTTTACGTTGTGTTGCTTGGTTCTCCTACTAGTTCGATAACCTTGGTTTCATATCTGAGGGAAGTACCTATTGCCGCTGTGCTGCATCATCCCTTCCTATTTGGGGAAATACCGACGTAGCTTCAAGGCACATCATGTATGAATAAAATGGATGATTATGAAGTTTGAACATGTCCGTATGTTTATATCTCTAGGATTGATATATGAATTTGAAATCATGAAATCCTGGCTTAAAAAATGTACCTTCGTTTAAATGAATTACAAAAGCTAATGATGGAGTCGAATTCCAAAATTCCAACCTTAGGTTTGTATGTTCAAAAGTATCGTTATCTCATAGTCCAAACTGTGAAACAAATTGATCAACCATGAGTGCACACAATATTGACCAAATATATCTCAATTACGCTAAAGTCCCTGAAATATAGGCACCTCACTCTTTATCTAAAGCCAACCCCCCGCCCCCCGTCCCCCTGCCACACACACACAAGTTGTTCTCTCCCCCAGACACGAAGACATGAGCACATTAACACCCCCTCTCTTCTAAAGTCCGGACCCCAATATAGGTCTCTATCACTTTGTCTCTCCGGCATGCACACATCTCTTCCCCCACTCTCTAGGTCTCCCGGCATCTGTCTTTCCCAAGCACATGCACTATGTAGAGTGTATCTTTCCCATACACAAAAAATGTCGCCCCCAAACGTCCATCTCCCTAGTTATGTGGTTCTCGCACACTCACCTCACACACCACCCCCACTGCAAACAAGCACACTTTGTCTCCTTGTGCAGCACTCTCCCCTTTCTATCTCTCCCACATGCGGACCTGCCCCAGCTCCTTCCCTGTATACGTATATGTCGTGACTCTTTCCATAGCTCCCTAATGCATCATCATTCTCAATCTCGCACATTGTTCTTACACCATCTATTCTAGATCTCTCATGAAGTCTCTATCACACACACGATGACTCGCTTCCCTTGCGTCTCCGTACATAGGCCACTTTCGAACAACATCAACATTGTCTCCCTATCTATACGCCACTTCTGCACACAAACGACCCCTCTCTCCCCCTCTCTCTTCCTCTCTCTCTCTCTCTCCGTCGCTA
>NC_041380.1:149308965-149377627 GCF_002162155.2 Triticum dicoccoides | reverse complement strand
TCTCTCTCTCTCGCTCTCACACCCCTCTCCCACACACACTCGATGTCTCTTCCAAATAGTCTGCTCCCCGCCCGCACCCATGCTATCCCTCTACTACACATGCCTTTGTCTCTCTTTGACACACATATCACACCATTCCCCCTTCCCTATACTAGGTTTACATCATTAGTGGTCTCTCTACTCCACGTACACACACTCCCTCTCACACACAAACGCGTGCAGAAACACACACATACATGCACAAACACCCATCTATCTGGATCCTTCTTTTAAGACACACACCCTTGCATATTCTGTCCAGCTCTAGGTACGTATATACCCCCCATCTCTCTAGCTCAGATGCACACCAAAATTCGCCATCTGTCTAACCCACACATCTCTCCCCATGTCTGCATGTGTAGCTCACACACTCACTCTTTGATCATGTGTATGTGTCTCCATGTTACACAACACAAAGCCCCATGTACATGTCTCTCTCTATCCTCCACACACAGAGACACAAAGAATCTCTTATCATTGGCTCAGTCTCTACACATATCACACACATGCTCAACAAAGGTTTTCCTGTGAATAACTTACCGTCTATTCATCAACAGTCGTGGCAGTACGGCGAACAAGAGACGCGAAAAAGAGTAAATCTACACATGCGAAGACCACCTAGTATGACTACTAGGACTAGAGAAAGCCGAAAGCGCGCCGCTGTCACCCCCTCCTTATCAACGACGGGAAAACCTTTGTTTTACACAGTCGAGAAGTCATTGTGCTAAGGCCCCACATGCTGAGCCATTGAATAGAATGTAGATCCAAGTTTGTGGAAACAAGTATCAATAATACGTTTGTATCTCCATACTTATATTTCTTCTCTTATAAAAAACCGAGTTGGTGATGATGGTACGCGTGCCATCTTGCAATATAGATCGTCCGATCTATATCTGAGGGATAGAAATTAAACTAAAAGATACCTGCACCTCTCTCGACATTTGCAGACAAGGCCTTCCCTCGTTCAACCTAATCTCCAACAACCTCATTGTTGAGCAATTAAAAAAGGAAGCCTCTAGAACAAACTAGCATGGTGGTCATTGCCGGCGTGGTCCATCCCCATGCCTCCGCTCAGTCCGACCACCAATCACCACCATGCCCCACTCCTCTTCAACTTATCTCCTCTTTCTAGATATATAATTAGTTTTTACACATGGGATTACTCCCGCATGGGTCAATCACAATATGTGTTTTATAAAAAAATGCATCTTGATGTTCCATGAAATGCACAGACATCTTGCTAGTACTCCTATAGAAGACTTAGTTGGTGATGATGGTGTGTCTTCCATCCGTCATTTCCGGCCATTAGATCTACATCTAACAACTGTGAGGTAAGTTGTTGCCTTTTCTCACCAACATCCCACTTCTCTACCAATTTGCAGAAAAACCCATAATTAGTATCTTAAAACGAACCACATCCCTCCCTCACCTCACCAAAACAGCCCAAGGAATATACTCTGAAACATAATATATCTCTAGTGATATATGTATATCAAAATTAGAGTGTTTTCTATCAAGTTTGTGAATAAGTATTATTCTAATTATGATCCGTTGCAATGCACGTGAACATTGCTAGTATTTCCAACCATGCAAAAAATGCTAGTATTTCCATAGTTTCAATTTTTCCATCAAGATATTAGTCACTCAAGGCTGATATTTAGTTTCAATCATGTATATATAGGCACTATGTAACTAGCCTTGCCTATTGGCTTCCAACGCTTAACTTTCACTCATACTTACAGTATGTAGAGTATTTAACGAAAAACTACCACTTTCAACCAGCCCTAGGAAGAAACTATTGTACAAAAAATAGCAAAAACATACCCAAAATTTCTTAATCCATGCCAAAAACTACTACCTAGTGCCGATTAGGCTCGTTTAAACCCGTTTATGACAGGGTTGGCCCACACGTCTGTGCTGATGAGGTAGCTTAAACCGACACATTTTGTTTGACCATTGACACGAGGGACCCACATCTGACCTTCTATCCTGTTATTCCCCCCTCAAATCATTATTTTTCCTAAACATTACTTCAAACAGTACTGATGCATGTTCCTTGGTGGCACCGGTGATGAGCGAGTTGGCCGCCGCTCCGCCGGACGGGCCGGACGCCGCGCTGGCCTCCGCACGGGTTGGCAGGTTGGCCCGAGCATGACTCACGTGTGAGCAAGCTGCCGCACTGCCGTGCCAATCTAGCTAGCAAACCTTGTAGACAAGCTACTAGATGCATCCAGCATGGTGTTTGCTATCTTGGCTAGCTAGCGGTCGCAAGCGCCGGACGGAGCTGGCATCCGAGCTGCCGCAAGATGGGATCCGCATCGCCGGCGGTTTTGACCTCGCCTCCTGCTGGCGGCGGTAGCCACGTCCCATGGCCGGCGATGACTAGGTGGACGGGCCAGAGGTAGGAGGTCACTTGGGGATTTTTGTACAAACTAACATGTAGGTCCCACAAGTCATAACGCCTAACTTGTCGGTCGAATAGAAGGCATTGACTTAAGGGGCGACATGGGTTGAAACGTGCCTATAACGACACTTTGTAGAGTAGTCTTTTCTTGGTATGGCTGGTTGGTAAGGGCATGTACAATGCTTCATAAGGTAGTCTTATCTTAAGTCTGCCACGTATGCAAGTGGTAGTGGTTTCTGGTAAAGAGTACTACTAGTGGTCGCGGGAGTAGATATGACTCCGTCGTATCTATAATTTTTGATTGTTCCATGCCAATATTCTACAACTTTCATATAATTTTGGCAACTTTTTATACTATTTTTGGGACTAACATATTGATCCAGTGCCCAGTGCCAGTTCCTGTTTGTTGCATGTTTTTTGTGTCGCAGAAAATCCATATCAAACGGAGTCCAAACGGGATAAAAACAGACGGAGATTTTTTTGGAATATATGTGATTTTTGGGAAGTGAAATCAACGCGAGACGATGCTCGAGGGGCCCACGTGGCAGGGGGCGCGCCCCTGACCCTCGTGGCCACCCTGTAAGGCGGTTGATGCCCTTCTTTTGCCGCAAGAAAGCTAATTTCCGGATAGAGATCGTGTTAAAATTTCAGCCCAATTGGAGTTACGGATCTCCGGGAATATAAGAAACGGTGAAAGGGAAGAATCTGAGAACGCAGAAACAGAGAGAGATAGAGAGACAGAGAGACAGATCCAATCTTGAAGGGGCTCTCGCCCCTCCCACGCCATGGAGGCCATGTACCAGAGGGGAAACCCTTCTCCCATCTAGGGAGGAGGTCAAGGAAGAAGAAGAAGGAGGGGGGCTCTCTCCCCCTCGCTTCCGGTGGCACCGGAGTGCCACCAGGGGCCATCATCATCACCGCAATCTTCACCAACAACTTCACCGCCATCATCACCAACTCTCCCCCTCTATGCAGCGGTGTAACCTCTCTCTTACCCGCTGTAATCTCTACTTAAACATGGTGCTCAACGCTATATATTATTTCCCAATGATGTATGGCTATCCTATGATGTTTGAGTAGATCCGTTTTGTTCTATGGGCTATTTGATGATCGTGATTGGTTTGAGTTGCATGTTTTATTATTGGTGCTGTCCTATGGTGCTCTCCGTGTCGTGCAAGCGTGAGGGATCCCCGCTGTAGGGTGTTATAATACGTTCATGTTTCGCTTATAGTGGGTTGCATGAGTGACTGAAACACAAACCCGAGTAAGGGGGTTGTTGCGTATGCGATAAAGAGGACTTGATGCTTGAATGCTATGGTTGAATTTTACCTTAATGATCTTTAGTAGTTGCGGATGCTTGCTAGAGTTCCAATCATAAGTGCATATGATCCAAGTAGAGAAAGTATGTTAGCTTATGCCTCTCCCTCATATAAAATTGCAATAATGATTACCGGTCTAGTTATCGATTGCCTAGGGACAAATAACTTTCTCGTAACAAAAATCTCTTTACTAAAACTAATTTAGTTGTGTCTTTATCTAAACAGCCCCTACTTTTTATTTACGTGCTCTTTATTATCTTGCAAACCTATCCAACAACACCTACAAAGTACTTCTAGTTTCATACTTGTTCTAGGTAAAGCGAACATCAAGCGTGCGTAGAGTTATATCGGTGGTCCATAGAACTTGAGAGAATATTTGTTCTGCCTTTAGCTCCTCGTTGGTTTCGATACTCTTACTTATCGAAAACTGTTGTGATCCCCTATACTTGTGGGTTATCAAGACCTTTTTCTGGCGCCGTTGCCGGGGAGCAATAGCGTGGGGTGAATATTCTCGTGAATGCTTGTTTGCTTTATCACTAAGTGATTTTTATTTGATGTTCTTAGTTGTTCTTTATCTTTAGTTGTGGATATGGAACACGAAATACCAAAAATATTAGGTGTACTTTCTGCTCATGGAGATGGGGAACCTCCTAAAACCCTCGATGTTGGTTATGTGAAAGATATTATGTACGACTTTAATAATCCTGAGAAAACCCCATTCAATTATGTAATGGGAGTAACGTTGGATCAGCGTGAATACTTTAGGGATTACCGCTTGACACAAAAAGGGAAACTATTATGGGATCAAATTCATATATTGAACTGGTATGCTAGGCAACTATGCTTGAGATATGATTATACTTGTTGCTCTAGGGTGAAGGCTCCATACCTTCCCTTTTCATGCGAATTTAATGATAATAAAACCTTAGCTTCTTATGCTAATGGTATATATGATTACTATGATGTGGAACAAATAGAAGAATTTGTTGCTTTTATGGGTGCTTATGAAATTGAATCTATGTTTAAAGAGTTTGAAGACTTTGATGATTCGGTTTATAGACTTGAAAATTTAGCTATCCTTAAATATTGTTATGAGAATTATGAATACAATTACGATATTAATGCACTTATTGAGAAAGTCTCCACTGTCCAAAATGATATTAATATTTTGCAGGAGTCTATGGAAGAAGAAATTGATGAAACTGTGAGCTCATTGGATGAAAAATATGAGGAGCAGAGCGAAGAACAAAAGGAGGAAGAGCGGATTGATCACCCATGCCCACCTTCTAATGAGAGTAACTCTTCAACTCATACATTGTCTAATTTCCCTTCATGCTTATCGAAGGATGAATGCTATGATAATTGCTATGATCCCGTTGATTCTTTTGAAATATCCCTTTTTGATGATGCTTGCTATGCTTGTGGATAAGATTCCAATATGAATTATGCTTATGGAGATGAACTTGCTATAGTTCCTTATGTTAAACATGAAATTGTTACTATTCCACCCACGCATGATAGTCCTATTATCTTTTTGAATTCTCCCGATTATACTATATCGGAGAAGTTTGCACTTATTAAGGATTATATTGATGGGTTGTGTTTTACTATTACACATGATGATTCTGATAGATATAATATGCATGTGCTTGCTGCTCCTACTTGCAATTATTATGAGAGAGGAAATATATCTCCACCTCTCTATGTTTCCAATACAACAAAATTGCAAGAAATTGTTTATACTATGCATTGGCCTTTAATATGTATGCATGAATTGTTCTTTTATGACATGCCGATGCATAGGAAGAGAGTTAGACTTTGTCATTACATTATATATGTTACTTTGTGCTCACTACTAAATTAGAAATCATTGTTAATTAAAATTGGCTTTGATATACCTTGGGATCTAGGTGGATCCATTACTTGAGCACTATATGCCTAGCTTAATGGCTTTAAAGAAAGCGCTGCCAGGGAGACAACCCGGAAGTTTTAGAGAGTCATTTATTTCTGTTGAGTGCTTTCATATAGTTTAAAAACAACAAAAATAAAGAGGGGAACCCAAAACTTTTTCAAAAAGGAAAGTGAAAGTGAGAAAGACAAGCATTGTTGAAGTGGGAGAGCTCCTTGAACTTTGTTCATGCTCACGGCAACTTTGTGAATCTTCATTACAGAAACTTTTCAACAAAAATAATTATCCCCTTGTACAATTCCATTGTATTATAAAAATAATGTGCCAATCTTTGCCTTTAGGATGTTTACTTTGCTTGTTGGTTTGTACGGTGCAGGACAGAAACTTTTTCCGTAGTGCACGATTTTACATTTTTAGCTGGAACGTCAAATGGTTCTGATTCTTCTTGAACTGTCTTTCTATACAAATTTTTTATTTTTCCTAATTTTGGTACAATTTTTAGAGTATCATAAGTATGGTGAATGTCCAGATTGTTACAGACTGTTCTGTTTTAGACAGATTCTGTTTTTGATGCATAGTTTGCTTGTTTTGATGAAACTATCGATTTATATCAGTGGATTAAGCCATGAAAAATTTATATTACAGAAGACACAATGCAAAAACAAAATATGAATTGGTTTGCAACAGTAGTTAGAGTAGTGATTTGCTTTATTATACTAACGGATCTTACCGAGTTTTCTGTTGAAGTTTTGTGTGGATGAAGTGTTCGATGATCGAGAAGGTCTCGATGTGAGAAGAAGGAAGAGAGGCAAGAGATCAAGCTTGGGGATGCCCGAGGCACCCCAAGTAAATATTCAAGGATACTCAAGCGTCTAAGCTTGGGGATGCCCCGGAAGGCATCCCCTCTTTCTTCAACAAGTATCGGTATGTTTTCGGATTCGTTTCGTTCATGCGATATGTGCAATCTTGGAGCGTCTTTCGCATTTAGTTTTCATCTTTATTTTATGCACCATGATGGTATGAGATAGTCCTTGGTTGATTTATAGAATGCTCTATGCACTTCACTTATATCTTTTGAGTATGGCTTTATAGAATGCTTCATGTGCTTCACTTATATCATTTGAAGTTCGGATTGCATGTTTCCCTTTACATAGACAACCGCCATTTGTAGAATGTTCTTTTGCTTCACTTATATTTGTTAGAGCGTGGGCATATCTTTTGTAGAAAGAATTAAACTCTCTTGCTTCACTTATATCTATTTAGAGAGATGACAGGAATTGGTCATTCACATGGTTAGTCATAAAATCCTACATAAAACTTGTAGATCACTGAATATGATATGTTTGATTCCTTGCAATAGTTTTGCGATATAAAGATGGTGATATTAGAGACATGCTAGTGGGTAGTTGTGGATTAGTAGAAATACTTGTGTTGAGGTTTGTGATTCCCGTAGCATGCACGTATGGTGGGCCGTTATGTAACGTAGTCGGAGCATGATTTATTTATTGATTGTCTTCCTTATGAGTGGCGGTTGGGGACGAGCGATGGTCTTTTCCTACCAATCTATCCCGCTAGGATCATGCGCGTAGTACTTTGTTTCGATGACTAATAGATTTTTGCAATAAGTATGTGAGTTCTTTATGACTAATGTTGAGTCCAAGGATTATACGCACTCTCACCCTTCCATCATTGCTAGCCTCTCTAGTACCGCGCAACTTTCGCCGGTACCATAAACCCACCATATACCTTCTTCAAAACAGCCACCATACCTACCTATCATGGCATTTCCATAGCCATTCTGAGATATATTGCCATGCAACTTCCATCATCATCATATACATGACTTGAGCATTCATTTTCATATTGCTTTGCATGATAGTAAGATAGCTAGCATGATGTTTTCATGGCTTGTCCGTTTTTTGATGTCATTGCTACGCTAGATCATTGCACATCCCGGTACACCGCCGGAGGCATTCATATAGAGTCATATCTTTGTTCTAGTATCGAGTTGTAATATTGAGTTGTAAGTAAATAAAAGTGTGATGATCATCACTATTAGTGCATTGTCCCAGAGAGGAAAGGATGATGGAGACTATGATTCCCCCACAAGTTGGGATGAGACTCCGGACGGGAAAAAAAGAGAAAGGCCAAAAAAAGAGAAGGCCCCCAAAAAAGAGAAAATAAAAAAATTAGAGAAAAAGAGAGAAGGGGCAATGTTACTATCCTTTTACCACACTTGTGCTTCAAAGTAGCACCATGTTCTTCATATAGAGAGTCTCTTGAGGTATCACTTTCATATACTAGTGGGAATTTTCATTATAGAACTTGGCTTGTATATTCCGATGATGGGCTTCCTCAAATGCCCGAGGTCTTCATGAGCAAGCAAGTTGGATGCACACCCACTTAGTTTCAGTTTGAGCTTTCAGACACTTATAGCTCTAGTGCATCCGTTGCATGGCAATCCCTACTCACTCACATTGATATCTATTGATGGGCATCTCCATAGCCGGTTGATACGCCTAGTTGATGTGAGACTATCTTCTCCTTTTTGTCTTCTCCACAACCACCATTATATTCCACCTATATTGCTATGTCCATGGCTCACGCTCATGTATTGCGTGAAAGTTGAAAAGGTTTGAGAACGTCAAAAGTATGAAACAATTGCTTGGCTTGTCATCGGGGTTGTGCATGATGTGAATATTTTGTGTGGTGAAGATGGAGCATAGCCAGACTATATGATTTTGTAGGGATAACTTTCTTTGGCCATGTTTTTTTGAAAAGACATGATTGCTTTATTAGTAGGCTTGAAGTATTATTGTTTTTATGTCAAATGATAGACTATTGCTTTCAATCACTCGTATCTTAATGTTCATGCCATGATTAGATATGTGATCAAGATTATGCTAGGTAGAATTCCACATCAAAAAATTATCTTTTTTATCATTTACCTACTCGAGGACGAGCAGGAATTAAGCTTGGGGATGCTGATACGTCTTCGTCGTATCTATGATTTTTGATTGTTCCATGCCAATATTCTACAACTTTCATATACTTTTGGCAACTTTTTATACTATTTTTGGGACTAACATATTGATCCAGTGCCCAGTGCCAGTTCCTGTTTGTTGCATGTTTTTTGTTTGCAGAAAATCCATATCAAATGGAGTCCAAACGGGATAAAAACAGACGGAGATTTTTTGGAATATATGTGATTTTTGGGAAGTGAAATCAATGCGAGACGATGCTCGAGGGGCCCACAAGGCAGGGGGCGCGCCCCAGGGGGCAGGCGCGCCCCTGACCCTCGTGGCCACCCCGTAAGGCGGTTGATGCCCTTCTTTTTCCGCAAGAAAGCTAATTTCCGGATAGAGATCGTGTTAAAATTTCAGCCCAATCGGAGTTACGGATCTCCGGGAATATAAGAAACGGTGAAAGGGAAGAATCTGAGAACGCAGAAACAGAGAGAGACAGAGAGACGGATCCAATCTTGGAGGGGCTCTCGCCCCTCCCACGCCATTGAGGCCATGGACCAGAGGGGAAACCCTTCTCTCATCTAGGGAGGAGGTCAAGGAAGAAGAAGAAGGAGGGGGGCTCTCTCCCCCTCGCTTCCGGTGGCACCGGAGTGCCACCGGGGGCCATCATCATCACCGCAATCTTCACCAACAACTTCACCGCCATCATCACCAACTCTCCCCCTCTATGCAGCGGTGTAACCTCTCTCTTACCCGCTGTAATCTCTACTTAAACATGGTGCTCAACGCTATATATTATTTCCCAATGATGTATGGCTATCCTATGATGTTTGAGTAGATCTGTTTTGTCCTATGGGCAATTTGATGATCGTGATTGGTTTCAGTTGCCTGTTTTATTATTGGTGCTGTCCTATGGTGCTCTCCGTGTCGCGCAAGCGTGAGGGATACCCGCTGTAGGGTGTTGCAATACGCTCATGATTCACTTATAGTGGGTTGCGTGAGTGACTGAAACACAAACCCGGGTAAGGGGGTTGTTGCGTATGGGATAAAGAGGACTTGATGCTTTAATGCTATGGTTGGGTTTTACCTTAATGATCTTTAGTAGTTGCGGATGCTTGCTAGAGTTCCAATCATAAGTGCATATGATCCAAGTAGAGAAAGTATGTTAGCTTATGCTTCTCCCTCATATAAAATTGCAATAATGATTACCGATCTAGTTATCGATTGCCTAGGGACAAATAACTTTCTCGTAACAGAAAGCTCTTTACTAAAACTAATTTAGTTGTGTCTTTATCTAAACAGCCCCTACTTTTTATTTACGCGCTCTTTATTATCTTGCAAACCTATCCAACAACACCTACAAAGTACTTCTAGTTTCATACTTGTTCTAGGTAAAGCGAACATCAAGCGTGCGTAGATTTGTATCAGTGGTCGATAGAACTTGAGAGAATATTTGTTCTGCCATTAGCTCCTCGCTGGGTTCGACACTCTTACTTATCGAAAACTGTTGCGATCCCCTATACTTGTGGGTTATCAGGAGTGTATAGCTCGTTTTGTGGGTTCAATCCCAGCCAAACACACGACGGGCTTTTTGAAAATAGTAATTTCGCTACGAGCCAATATTGTACACTGGTAGTTTGACATTTGAAGTCGAACAGATGTGTCACACCACAATCTGGGTGCACTGGATAGCCCGGCCACGTGAACGGGTTTTCCCTCCCATCATCTCATGGCTCGCGTGCTCGCCCTAGCCGCACCTCGTTTGTAGCTTCCTCATCAGCTACTAGCATATTTAAACTGGCGCCTCCCAATTAAGCCCGACGAGCCGGAAAAGCCTGGCGCGGCATTGGGAACTGTGCAATATGGCTCTGCACATAAAGTGCTAGTACTCTACTACTCTGTAGCTTGTGGCATTGCACACATGGACTTCACACCATTATTGGCTCCATAAAAGAAATTCCTCTTGACGTGATTTTTTGTTTTGAAACGGAGGCAAGAGCTTTGCCTCATCTCATTCATAAAGAAGGAACTACTAACAAAGTTCGATGAGATCCATTACATCTCCATAAATGGAAGCGAAAAGTCTAGTCTCGTTGTATCAAATAACTCAAATGTTCCGCCCCCGCGGTAACCGTCGCTGATAAACAGGCTGCTAGTATGTGCGTGAGAGGAGCGGCTGAGTAGGCCAGCTACGCGCTTGAATAGAGCACCGAGAGTACCCAGTACGCAGGTGTACTTTCCCTACATTGATAGTATAGCGATGGTTCTAGAGAATAGTAGTACCCTCCACTTCCAACTTTAGCTCCTTGGCCGTGAGATTCAAGAGTTCAAAACGGGTGCACTATACTAGAAGTACAATACATTGCACTACTAGTTAAGAAAGTAGTACTAGTACTGCTACAGTACGAGTACGTAGTAAATAATAGCCTCACCCCTTCGCTAAGGAATGATCGAGGAGCTACAGTTGGAAGGGATGAGGCCCTGTGGTTACTACGCTCTTATGTCCTCCTTGCCAGTTCTCCTCCCCCCGAAGAGAAGGCAGTTCGTCGCTGCTCCCATGGATTCGCCAGGTGGTTCTCCTCCTCGTCGAGGCTGGGAGACCTTGGACAATGATCCTCTGGGAGAAATCACACGCTGCTGCGACGTCCTCACTACTACAAGACTCGATGCTTCCTGCACTAACTTTTTTAAGACGGTGCTTAAACGGGCTTGGGAAAAGGCCATGCTTGTTAGTCGTCCATGCGTCCTCGAGGAGAAGGTTCTTCTATGGGACAATCCTTCGAACAGTCCACCGCTCCCTGGCCATGGTTGCACGTTGACTTTGCTAGAGTTGCCGACATTGAGAGGTAGTCGGATTTTGTCCGATGAGCAGGTCAGTCATGGAGTTTGATCATGTAGCACTTAGTTATTCCATTTCCATCCCGTAATTTCTCCGTTGCCCACCGTCTTATATATAGGTCTAGGTCGGTGCCAACAAAGATTGGCTTGCATACCTCCGGCTGGATACTACCATCATTTTTCACAACATCCATAGCCGTGTGGCCATTCCCGTAGACCCCTTCTCCACCATTGGGGTCGGCCTTCCAGACTGGCTGGGCTTGAATACGTATGATGCCGCCTACATGAGATTGAAGAAGATAGCAATTGTGGACCCGCCGATAAAACAACGCGGCTACGATGATTACTATCACGTCGCGGTGTTCGACATAAGGATTGCCATCAATGTAAGAGGCAGTAACGACAGAGGCTGGCGCATGTTGGTCGCGGTAGATTTGTACCCCTACACGTTCGAAGATGTTGTGCGCAATCTAGGCTGCATCTTCACGGTGACAAGCCAGGGGACTTGTTTCATATGGTTTCCATCCTACAGTACGAGAGATTACAAACGGAATGCGCAAACCATCATTTGCATCCCTAACGACACTCCATTATTTTGTAGGGACCAGTCATCCCCCGATCAAAATAAGATCGCCGATCTTGGATGTGCATTTCCATCCATGATTCGGTCTAACCTAGAACCTTGTAGCTGACTTTGGCATATTGGGATCAACTATCTTAGTAGTCGTTACCCATGGTACCACTGATGTGCAACATGGCCACACAATCTACCATGACCGGACCGTCACCATCTACACGGTATTCCATTCTCTCATTGTTGTGTGTTAGAGTAGTAGAGTAGTGGTACTTGTTAGTTATTTTCTTTTCTTGACTGGGACATGTTTACTGTACTAGTAGTACAATTTAGTATTATATTTTTTAACCCTCTCTCCTTCTCTTTCATTGTTGTACTACTTACTAGTACTAGTAGGAGTACTTTTTACCTTGGAGGACACGTATAGCTAGCTAGGCCCTTGAAGACTTGAACCCACTAGCTCCCACCATTTTTGTTTTTCCATGTCTTACTATCTCATCCATGTAGCCAAGAGTGGCTATATATAATAAGTCGGTTATTTTTCTTTATCTATACCGGAGTAGTACTATTTTTGCTTCATGGTATTACTGACCGCCATATTTGAGCATAACATTATTTACATGGACCTTGACTATGTGTCCAGATGTAAGATGCCACGTGTACCAGATGAACGGCTCCGAGTTCGACCCCATTGATGCTACATGGGTGCCGAGGAACACTCTTGGAGAGTACTCACTTTTCATTGGGGACAACTACCCCATTGTGAAGCGGATGCCACCTTCCGTGCACGACACCGAAGGCCCGCCGTTCATGAAGCATGGTAGTGTCTTCAGTGCGCACCGCCAGATGAACAACATGTTGGGACACACTATCCTTGATTTATGCCGCTTCAGCTTGGATGAGTCTCCATCTTGTGGAACCGGACTAGAAAGGTGCGACAATGATTCCCGTTGCCCACCGCTATGGATCGTGCCATCCATGAAGAATAGCTGGGACTGGAACCTGGAGGAGGACATGTAGCCCATCTATAACATGTAAGTGGAGTATGGTAAATTGTGAATGGTAGCGCTGTGAATATATGTAGACTAGTCGTACCCAAATTTATCACATGAAGTGGAGATGAACTTCTGTGGCATACTGGCATTTCTCCTTTAGAATTTAATACTAGTAAATGTGTTATGTGTAAGTGCAACTTGTGTGGTTGTTGCGCGGGCTCCAACATGCTCTTTGAGAAAAAAAAGTGGCACAACTTTGGATATAGGTGACGTGACGGCATCATACAGTAGCATCGTTTGCTATAAGTTGTACTATACTCGTACTTGGCAACATCTCCTATAAAACCTTGCGCTTGGCTCTTTGCCTCTTCGGGAGGTTCAACAGTTCGTACTCGTGTGATCCTTGCACTTGGCTCTTCGCCTCTTCGGAAGGTCCAACAATGATGATACTAGAGTACAATATGCTTCTGGCAATCTGACACCGATTGAACTATTGCACGTCCATTGCGAGGGCGAGGGAGAGGGAGAGGGCGCTGTAGTAAAAATCCTCTCGTTGCCATGCGAGCCACCACGTGCGTGGGCGAGGGAGAGGCATAGTAAGCAAGCTTCTCCTTGTTCGGTGAGTTGACAGGACACATCAAAGCGGTACTAGTACTAGTCCATACTGCGTCCTTTCCTGTTAATATGGCTTAATTTGAAACGAGAAAAATACACTGGCGGTCAACGTATGTAACTATACGCACTTTACGGTCACTATATAGTTTTGCGGTGATTATACGATCACTAGCTCATCGTAGAGCACCGTATTGCACCCTACTGACCGACCACATAGTCAACGTGGCACTTTGTTGACTGGTTAAATTGACACCTAGTTTCTGGGTTCCACCTGTCAGTTGGCGGAGCAAAGAAATCAGTTAAACAAAACTTTACGCATGCGCGACAGGTGTCCAACCCTTGCGCGCGAACCACCCTGGCTGTGTATGTGAGTGCATGCACGTGTACTCCCTCGGTCTTCCAACAAAGAGTGTACATCGTCTCAAAAACAAAGAGTGTACATCTACACTTCCAATGCATTTAGCCTTTAATCTAATCGATATTGATTAACTAATGCACTAACTTGTGCTCTAGCTATAGGCTACATGTATATCCTTAATTACAACATGCAACAACTTTCATTTAATCTTCTTTTCTTAGTGGTCGCATGCACACATAAGTCTGCTACTTTTGGGCGTTTATTATGCCATGGTCAATGTGTAAATCTCTATATGTACAATCTTTCACAGACGTAGGGAGTAGTTTGAGCACTTGAGCGTGAGCGTGTGTGTTGCGTCATGTGCTGTGTGCCACATGGGTGCGTGAGTGTTGCGTGCGTCCATGTGTACGTGTGAGTGTTGCATGTTGCATGCATGCATGAGGCTTTTACTCCCTCCCATTGACATGTTCATATAAGCTTCATTAAAATGTTGCATGCAAGAATTAAGAGATAACTCACCAATGTGTGTAAAAGTTCTGGTCATTTGTTCCTCACACATGCATTCCAGTTAATACGTTCGTAAACACAATTTTCTTGAGGAAAACGAGCCCATTATTTAGTACTTTGAGAAAAAAATCTTCGGGCACTCATCATTTACTACTACATTGGTTGATGATTTTCTTATTGACCTGTATATAAACCTTCGTCCTAGTTTAATGGTCCCCTTCGTACTTAGTGTAAACTTTTTGTGGCGCCCCAAGACCGACGCTCCAGATGCCTTCCATGTTTTGCGTGTCAGGTATGTTAGTTATTTGTTTGTGGCATTTCATTATGTCATCATGAGCATTGCATTCACATGTTTCTTAAAATGTGCATCCGTTCTCAGTGCCATTTCCCTCTGTTGCCGTCGTTGACCCTTCCGAGACCAATCGGGTTTTTCGAGTCCCTCTTGTCTGACCACCTAACGCCCCTTGCCTCCATGACATTTTGTCAGGCCCCCTTGTCTTTGTCGACCTCTCTCAGACCCCTCGCGTGCGCGTCCAAAACTTGCCCCAGACCCGAACCGCTCGGTCGTTATCGTTGGGTCCGGATCATCCCCAAACATCCCTAAAACATCTTCGGTTCATTATTTGATCTTCCTAACCTATTTATCCAAGACTGTCCGATTAAAATCGAAGAGTCCATCTAGCCCCTAAACTTCCATGTACCTATATATAGCCGTCAAACCCTAGCCCCCGCTGTCCAATCCACCGCATTCCCATCGCGCCGCCACCAACCTACTACCTCTCTCATGTATCCCTCGGGATCCCTTCCTGATCCATTCCCAACCAGATTCCCGACCAACTTCCTCGATTTCTGCCACCGCCCAACCCACGGCCTCCACCGCGCCACTGTCCATCGACCGAGCCAACCAGGGCTTCTCCTGCCCGAGCCCCTGTCCTCGATCCACTCCACCCGAGGCCTCCTGCCTCCTCGACGCCCTCGCTCCACGCCGCAGCCCCGCAGCCTCGCTTGAGGTCCAGATCGGGACGAACCTGAGCTCTCGAGCGAGACCGAGCTCCCCCATCTTCATGCAGCGCCAGTGACGCCGAGCACAGCCTTGCCGGAGACCCCCCAGCAGGAACTGCTCGTCGCCCCTCTCCTTCCTCCCATTCTTCTTCTCTCTCTGCTCTAATCTCCCTCTCTTCCCTGTGTTCCCCTACAGGAGCACCAAACCATGACCATCGTCCCGCGCCCTCGGACCTCGATGAGAATCTCGCCCGTACCTCCTCTGCCCCGCGCCACGGACCCGCGTCTAGACTTCGTTCCCGCGCCGTTCCTCGCACACGGACCTCCCCGCTGCCGGTCCTCTTCCACACCACGCCGGCGCTGCCACTCCTCGTTTTGACCGGATCCAGCCGAGATCGACCCCGCCGCCTCGGATCCCGGCGACCCCAGTTCGCCATCACCGCGGCAAGTCCCGATGCCGCCCCGCCGTTGACCTTCAGCGCTGCCGATCTGCCCCTGTCGAGCAGAGAACGAACGACCAGCCCGCTCATCCCCGTTGACCGCAGCCGCGCATGGCCTCCCGCGCCCTGGGCCACTTCTTGCGCCAAGGCCCAGCGCAGCCACCATCCCCAGCTGACCTGTTAGCCCAACGTGAGCCTCCATTTCCCCTTCTCTTGTTGGGCCAGACAGATTCGGCCCGTTGATGTTTTTTCCACTGACTGCAATTTTAGCTTTATCCGTAGAATTTTAGAATTGTAGAAAACCCCCCTAAGCTTCATGCATTTAATAACTCACAAATCGTGCTTCAAATTAAAATGGTTTAAACATGTAAAATGCTTAGAATTTCATCTAGTTTCATAATATGCTACATTTCATTCATGTTAAAAATGTAAAAAATGTTGTTTGCATTAATTTTCATAAATAGCATTTTAAAATGCTTTATTTTGTAACTAAATAACCATAGCTCCATTTTAATATAGTTTATATGCAAATGGGGTAGAAAGATGCCTAGTTTAACATGGTGAACTCATCTTGCTTGTTTAACAACTCTAAAATATGGTTTAGGGCAGAACAGTACCAAATTCATAATATGCATATGGGGATTTTCCAGATTTGATGTTTGTTATTTCCGGCCTCATTTAAACTTGTTTAAATATATAGTTTATTATGATTCACCTCTTGCCATGTTAACCAATATTTAGTATTATTGAGTACATAAACGGGAGAGAACTAAATAAATGAATGTGGTGTTTCGTCGATATGCAACTCGTTGCATATTGAGGTCCACTTAATTTGTAGTATTGTTTGTGCACTTTGTCATGTCATGCATCATTAAACCGTACATGCATCATACTTGGTTGTGCATTATGCCATGTTTATGCTTGTGTGTTTACCATGTTGCTTGGTTCTTTCCGGTTTGCTTCCCTCGTTAGCTTTGGTTTCGTTCTGGAGTTGTGAGGATTCATTCGACTACGTCCGTTTGTCTTCTTCATGGACTTGTTATTCTTCCTTGCAGAATCTCAGGCAAGATGACCATTACCCTCGATATCACTTCTATCTTTGCTTGCTAGTTGTCCGTTCTATCGCTATGTTGCGCTACCTACCACTTGTTATATCATGCCTCCCTTATTGCCATGTCAAGCCTCTAACCCACCTTCCTAGCAAACTGTTGTTTGGCTAAGTTACTGCTTTTGCTCAGCCCCTCTTATAGCGTTGCTAGTTGCACGTGCCTTGCAGTTTGTTCCATGTTGGAACATGGATATGTTGGGATATCACCTTATCTCTTATTTTAATTAATGCATCTATATACTTGGCAAAGGGTGGAAGGCTTGGCCTTTTGCATAGTGTTTTGTTCCACTCTTGCCACCTTAGTTTCCATCATACCGGTGTTATGTTCCTTGATTTTGTGTTACTTACACGGTTGGGGTTATGGGACCCCCTTGACAGTTCGCCTTGAATAAAACTCCCCCAGCAAGGCCCAACCTTGGTTTTACATTTGCCTAACAACCTATAACTTTCCCTTGGGATTGCAAACTAGAGGATCATCTTTATTTTACCCCCCCCGGGCCAGTGCTCCTCTGAGTGTTGGTCCGAACTAGGCAACCTGCGAGGCACCTCGGGGAAACTTGAGGGTTGGTTTTACTCGTAGCTTGACCTATCGAGTGCAGCTCCTATCGGGATTTGTATGCACATTCGGGCGGTCTTGTTGGTCTTGTTTTACCATTGCCGAGATGTCTTGTAACCGGTATTCCGAGACTGATCGGGTCTTTCCAGGAGAAGGAATATCCTTCGTTAATCGTGAGAGCTTGTGATGGGATAAGTTGGGACACCCCTGTAGGGTATAAACTTTCGAGAGCCGTGCCCGCGGTTATGTGACAGATGGGAATTTGTTAATATCCGGTTGTAGAGAAGTTGACACTTGACTTAATTAAAATGAATGAAACGCGTGTGCAGCTGTGATGGTCTCTTTTCGGCGGAGTCTGGGAAGTGAACACGTTTTGTGTTATGTTTGAACGTAAGTAGTTTCAGGGTCACTTCTTGATCACTTCTAGCTTCACGTCTGTTGCGTAGCTTCTCATCTTACTCTTATTTGCGTATGTTAGCCACCATATTTGCTTAGCGCTTGCTGCAACTCCACCTCATTACCTTATCCTACCCATAAGCTTAAATAGTCTTGATCTCGCGGGTTTTGAGATTGCTGAGTCCTTGTGACTCATAGATACTACCAAAACAGCTGTAGGTGCCGATGATACCAGTGCAGGTGATGCTACCAAACTCAAGTGGGAGTTCGACGAGGACCTTGGTCGTTACTATATTTTGTTTCCTGATGATTAGTAGTGGAGCCCAGTTGGGACGATCGGGGATATAGCAGTTGGGATTATCTTCCTTTTTCATTTGGTTGTCTGTAGTCGGACTATGAGTGTACTGTGATGTTGTATGACTTATTCGAATATTGTGTGACGTGGCGAGCATAAGCCAACTCTCTCTATCCCTTTCTTGTTCATTACATGGGATGTTGTGAAGATGACCCGTTTTGCGACAAAACCACTATGCGGTTACGCCTTTAAGTCGTGCCTCGACATGTGGGAGCTATAGCCGGATCATGGGCGTTACAAGTTGGTATCAGAGCCATCCCCAACTTAGGAGCCCCCTGCTTGATCGAATCACTGACGTTGTTGTGTCTAGAACAAAAATGTTTTGAGTCTTAGGATTATATATATTGGAGAGTAGGATTCTTTTTACTCCTCAGTCCCTTCGTCGCTCTGGTGAGGCCTCCTGACGTAGATGTTTTGTCTTTCCTCTCCTCAAATTTCACAAAAAATTTTAGGATCATGTGGGTATTTTGGGATCGTTCCAATATTCTTGTGATGAGAACATTGTTCTTGGTGCCTCATGGCATTTAGGGGTTGTGGCAGTGTCCCGGGGAGTTGAGCTCCGAGGTGTTGTCATCACAATTTTATCAGTGTAGTTATGGAATACCTGAGTTCGCCGACATCGAAAATCTGTTTTATGCAGTTGTTGGTGAGATAACCTCAACGCCAACCTGTACTGGGGCGGGAGTTCGGGAGTATTGCCATAGCTTGTATAACGGATGCTTTTCGAAGGTTGAGGTACATAATTTCCGGAGTTTTCTTGGTTATGTGTTGACGGATGGATACAGTTGGAGCGTAGGGCTTTTTAGTTGTGTGATATATATTGTGCATCCCTGTATCCCCAACACCAGATTGCATAACCAGAAAGTTTCGGGAGTTAATAGGTGAGAATTCAAGTATCACGTAGGAATTCTTTCCAATAGACACATGATATGATATGGGGTCTATCATATGTTTGTTCTAGCTTATTTCCTAAGCCAATCCTTTGTTTTGTTTTGAGTTGTGGTATTCAAGTTGCTTCAATGTCAAGTGTTGATTCCATACCTTTCCTAAGCGGTGTTCTCATATTTCTATGGGAGTGCTAATCATTTCGATCATCGAGATTGTCATGTCAATTCTTCTCGACCGACGTGTTCTCTTCAAGTTAATCCTATCCTTTCAATATTTGCTAGATCAATTCTCAGTTCTTTGCAACAGTGTTCATTTCATCCATGCCAAGCTGCCTTTGTTTTCCCGCCCTCCCACCCCTTGTTTCTTCAAGGACCCAGATTTATTAATCAAGTATCCATCTTATGGATGTGAAGTCTCTTCATTTTTCCCTCCATGTTCTTACCTGGCGATTCTCATGAAGATGCTAAGGAAGCTACAAGTTTATCATTCTTCGTTCTCTTTCTTCTCCGGTGGTCTAAACTCAAGTTTCGTTGTTGATCATATCTCTTCCTTTTGGTTTACATGCTTTCCATGTTGGAATTTCTTAACCAAGCATCTCTTATTTATTCATGTCTCTCTATTCGTATCCGGAGTGCTGAAGATATCTCAGAAGATTCATGTTTACATTCTTAATCCGTTCAAGCTAGTTGGAGATTTTTGTCTCATTCAAGTCATTTATTTCAACCGGTGCAATCTCTCTTCAAAAATCATTTCAACGGTGTTTCTCTTGAGTGGGCCCTAACCCACAGGGCTTTTCCCAGGATCTTACCTGACTCTTCTAATTTTCTTGGAGTTATTATCGAATTCTTTCAAGTATGACATGCTGATGAATTATCATCAGTCATATGTCTTTCTCCAAGATCTTTTTAACTCCTTTCATTGTTGATTCAACCTTTATATTCTGCATTATTCTGGAGTGTCTCAACAATTCATGGTGATGTTTCTCATCGCCATTCTCAGCTTTTGAAGACGGAAGAAGAGTTTCCTCCAAATCGTGGTCCGATCTCTTGAAGATTCATGGTTCTAGCTTCATGCCATCCTCATAATTGTTTTCGATTGTGAGAATTCTTTCACCCATCCGGAGCAATTCGGGACTCTTTTCAGTTTGATTCTCCGGAGCCCATCATCTCAAAATTATTCATTCCAGCTTTCAGCTCTCACTCTCCAAATCTTACCGGGGCATCATTCAAGTATTCTCTAATCATCTCAGGATCTCTTTGTTCACTTGTATCTAAATTCTCTCAAGTATCTTCGCTCTCTTTTTTAACTCTTCCCGGCATTTCTCTATCTTTTCTTTCTTCGTTTTAAATTCTTATGACGGTTCGTTCAACATTCCTCTTCCTATGTTCTCATATTAATTTATTCATTGTTTCAATCCTACCGGTGGTTCGTTGAAGACCTTCCCAAGTTTGCACTATATCTATCTTAATCCTTTCTATGAGAATAAGTAGTATGCCAATCTGTTGCTTGCCATCAATCTAAATTGGTGATGGATACACATAACGTAATTTTTATTATTGTTTCATCCAAGTGATCTACTTTCTTATTTTCCAGAGTTGTTCATCATGTCACATTCTCAGTTTGAGATGCTTCATCTTTTCTTTTCCAGAGTTCCAAGTTTTCCGCATTATCTCATCGCGAAGCTCCATCTAAATCATCGCAAGCCTTCACCTTGTGTTTTCAACTTCTCTTTCTTTCTACCATCCTTTTGTTTACCGGAGTTCTTCATGGAGGCTCTTCAATGTGGTTCATCAAGGATTCCTTTCATTCCTCAATTGTTCTGCAAGATTTCTCTCAAAGTTTTGATCTGCCAAACTATACTCTAAAATAAACATGGTGCTCAACACGGGTTTTGTTTTGAGGAGTTCAAGCATTCTTCATCTTTCATTCCGAAGTGCAATTCTTTCTCTCTTATCTTTTGAGGTGGTGTTATGTCACTCTTGACAATTTCCCTTCGTGTTTCATGATTCACAAGTTGTCCGGAATGACATATTTTAAACCCATCATTTTCAATTCATTCATGAGATCCTTTGCAACCCATCAATCTCTTCATTTGAGTTATCTTGGGTTATATTTCACGTAAAGCTTTCCCTAAGGATTGTTGCTATTTATGGTGCTTATAAATGACCCAAGTTCTTCATTTATCCTCCCGGTGAAATAAGTTTCTAGTCTACTTGTTGAAATCAATCCAATCTATTGTTTCCGTTAGTGGCAGAATTTCACCTCATAATTTTGAGACGTTTTCCATAAGCCCACTACAAGCTTATTCTTTTGTTGTTGATTTTCCAACAACTCCGTTCAACCCTTCTTCGTAAGGATGTTTTTCCAATTTATTTGTGGGAGAGGATGTTTTCTCTTCTCTGTTCTTTTCATTCCATTCTTTCATTTCTTTAGGAGGCATTGTGATGATGCTCTCTTCACTCATCATCTCGTATTGTGAGGATCGTGTTCTTTTCATGCTTATCCATTTAATCGAAGTGTCGGGTCCTCCATTCAAGTTCTCTCATCTTATCAAGTTTTGCCTCCCTTCTCAACCAGAGTGCTGTCTGAAATCTTTCTTACCCCTTGTGCCATTCTTTCAATAGTTCCGGAGGCAGGGTGGTGTTGATTTCATCAATTATCCTCTCATCTTGTCAAGTTCATGTTCAATTCCTTCCATTTACAGTCGGAGTGCTGTCCAAATTATATCATTCTTATTCCTTCTCTATCTTGTTTTAACCGGAGTGGTTTCAATATATATATCTTGTCACTTAACCTCTAGGTTCTCGTAATGTTCCTTGTTCCTCTTTTCTAATAGAGTGTTTTCAACTTTCTTCATCTTTGTTGTATTCTTTCTTTCAAGTTGTTCAAACTCTATGGTTCTTTGGTTTCACTCTTTTGTCAAGAAGCAACTTTGTTTTACCTCTTCCTCTTCCGCTTCTCTCCGGTGCCATCCTTAGATCTCGGGGCGAGATCTCTTGTAAGTGGAGGAGTGTTGTGACGCCCCAAGACCGACACTCCAGATGCCTTCCATGTTTTGTGTGTCAGCTATGTTAGTTATTTGTTTGTGGAATTTCATTATGTCATCATGAGCATTGCATTCGCATGTTTCTTAAAACATGCATCCGTTCATAGTGCCGTTTCTCTCTATTGCCGTCGTTGACCGTTCTGAGACCAACCGGGTTTTTCGAGTCCCTCTTTTTTGACCACCTAACCCCCCTTGCCTCCATGACCTTTTGTCAGGCCCCCTTGTCTTTGTTGACCTCTCTCAGACCCCTCGCGTGCGCGTCCGAAACTTGCCCTAAACCTGAACCGCTCGGTCGTTACTGCTGGGCCCGGATCATCCCCAAACATCCCTAAAACATCTTCGGTTCATTATTTGGTCTTCCTAACCTATTTATCCAGGACTGTCCGATTAAATTAGGAGGATCCATCTAGCCCCTAAACTTCCACATACCTATAAATAGCCGTCAAACCCTAGCCCCTGTTGTCCAATCCACCGCATTCCCATCACGTTGCCACCAGCCTACCACCTCTCTCCTGTATCCCTCGGGATCCCTTCCCGATCCATTCCCAACCAGATTCCCGACAAACTTCCTTGATTTCTGCCGCCACCCAACCCACGGGCTCCATCGCGCCACTATCCATCGCTCGAGCCAACCAGGGCTTCTCCTGCCCGAGCCCATGTCCTCGATCCACTCCACCCGAGGCCTCCTGAATCCCTGACGCCCTCGCTCCACGCCGCAGCCCTGCAGCCTCGCTTGAGGTCCGGATCGGGAGGAACCGAGCTCTCGAGTGAGACCGAGCTCCCCCATCTTCGTGCAGCGCTGACGACCACGAGCACAGCCTCGCTGGAGCCCCAGCAGGAACTGCTTGTCGCCTCTCTGCTTCCTCCCATTCTTCTTCTCTCTCTGCTCTAATCTCCCTCTCTTCCCCATGTTCCCCTGCAGGAGCACCAGACCGTGACCACCGTCCCATGCCGTCGGACCTCGATGAGAACCTCGCCTGCACCTCCTCTGCCCCACGCCACGGACCCGCGTCCAGCCTTCGTTCCCGAGCCGTTCCTCACACACCGGACCTCCTTGGTGCCAGTCCTTTTCCATAGCACGGCGACGCTGCCACAACTCATTTTGACCCGATCCAGCCGAGATCGACCCCGCCGCCTCGGATCCCGGCGACCCCAGTTCATCGTTGCCGCGCCAAGCCCCACTGCCGCCCCGCCGTTGACCTTCAGCACCGCTGATCTGCCCCTGTTGAGAAGAGAACGAATGAGCAACCCGCTCATCCCCATTGCCGCAACCACGCGTGGCCTCCCGCGCCCTGGGCCACTTCTTGCGCCAAGGCCCAGCGCAGCCGCCATGCCCAGCCGGCCTGTTGGCCCAACGTGAGCCTCTAGTGCCCCTGCTCCTGTTGGGCCAGACAGATTCAGCTTGTTAATTTTTTTCCACTGACTATGATTTTAGCCTTATCCGTAGAATTTTAGAATTGCAGAAACCCCCTAAGCTTCATGCATCTAATAAATCACAAATTGTGCTTCAAATTAAAATGATTTAAATATGTAAAATGCTTAGAATTTCATCTAGTTTCATAATATGCTACATTTCATCCATGTTTAAAATGTTGTTTGCATTAATTTGCATAAATAACATGTTAAAATGGTTTATTTTGTAACTAAATAACCGTAGCTCCATTTTAAATTAACTTTATATGCAAATGGGGTAGAAAGATGCATAGTTTAACATGGTGCACTCATCTTTCATGTTTAACAACTCTAAAATATGGTTTAGGGCAGAACAATACCAAATTCATAATATGCATATGGGGATTTTCCGGATTTGTTGTTTGTTATTTCCAGCCTCATTTAAACTTGCTTAAATAGATAGTTTATTATGCTTCACCTCTTGCCATGTTAACCAACATTTAATATTGTTGAGTACATAAACGTGAGAGAACTAAATAAATGAATGTGGTGTTTCGTCGGTATGCAACTCATTGCATATTGAGCTCCACTTAATTTGTAGTATTGTTTGTGCACTTTGCCATGCCATGCATCACTAAACTGACAAGCATCATACTTGGTTGTGCATCATGCCATGTTTACGCTTGTGTGTTTACCATGTAGTTGCTTCTTTCTGGTTTGCTTCTCTCATTAGCTTCGGTTTTGTTCCGGAGTTGTGAGGATTCGTTCGACTACATCATTTTGTCTTCTTCATGGACTCGTTCTTCTTCCTTGCGGGATCTCAGGCAAGATGACCATTACCCTTGATATCACTTCTATCTTTGCTTGCTAGTTGTCCGTTCTATCGCTATGTTGTGCTACCTACTAGTTGTTATATCATGCCTCCCTTATTGCCATGTCAAGCCTCTAACCCACCTTCATAGCAAACTGTTGTTTGGCTAAGTTACCGCGTTTGCTCAGCCCCTCTTATAGCGTTGCTAGTTGTAGGTGCCTTGTAGTTTGTTCCATGTTGGAACATGGATATGTTGGGATATCACCTTATCTCTTATTTTATTTAATGCATCTATATACTTGGCAAAGGGTGGAACGCTTGGCCTTTTGCATAGTGTTTTGTTCCACTCTTGCCACCTTAGTTTCCATCATACCGGTGTTATGTTCCTTGATTTTGCGTTCCTTACGTGGTTGGGGTTATGGGACCCCCTTGACAGCCCGCCGTGAATAAAACTCCTCCAGCAAGGCCCAACCTTGGATTTACATTTTCCTAACAACCTATAACTTTCCCTTGGGGTTGCAAACCCGAGGGTCATCTTTATTTTAAGCCCCCTTCGGGCCAGTGCTCCTCTGAGTGTTGGTCCGAACCGGGCAACCTGCAGGGTCACCTCGGGGAAACTTGAGGGTTGGTTTTACTCATAGCTTGACCTATATGGTGTGCCTTGAGAACGAGATATGTGCAGCTCCTATCGGGATTTGTCGGCACATTCGGGTCGTCTTGCTGGTCTTGTTTTACCATTGCCGAGATGTCTTGTAACCGGGATTCCGAGACTGATCGGGTCTTTCCGGGAGAAGGAATATCCTTCGTTGATCGTGAGAGCTTGTGATGGGCTAAGTTGGGACACCCCTGCAGGGCATAAACTTTTGAGAGCCGTGCCCGCAGTTATGTGGCAGATAGGAATTTGTTAATATCTGGTTGTAGAGAACTTGACACTTTACTTAATTAAAATGAAACAACTGCGTGCGTAACTGTGATGGTCTCTTTTCGGCGGAGTCTAGGAAGTGAACACAATTTGTGTTATGTTTGAATGTAAGTAGTTTTAGGATCACTTCTTGATCACTTCTAGCTTCACGTCTGTTGCGTAGCTTCTCATCTTACTCTTATTTACGTATGTTAGCCACCATATTTGCTTAGCGCTTGCTGCAACTCCACCTCATTACCTTATCCTACCCATAAGCTTAAATAGTCTTGATTTCACGACTTTTGAGATTGCTGAGTCCTTGTGACTCATAGATACTACCAAAACAGTTGCAGGTGTCGATGATACTAGTGCAGGTGATGCTACCGAACTCTAGTGGGAGTTCTACGAGGACCTTGGTCGTTACTATATTTCGTTTCCTGATGATCAGTAGTGGAGCCCAGTTGGGACAATCGGGGATCTAGCAGTTGGGTTTATCTTCCTTTTTCATTTGGTTGTCCGTAGTAGGACTATGAGTATACTCTGATGTTGTATGACTTATTCGAATATTGTGTGACGTGGCGAGTGTAAGCCAACTCTCTTTATCCCTTTCTTGTTCATTACATGGGATGTTGTGAAGATGACCCTTCTTGTGACAAAACCACTATGCGGTTATTCCTCTAAGTCGTGCCTCGACACGTGGTAGCTATATCCGCATCGTGGGCGTTACAATTTTGACCTTAAATTTAACTAACGAAGTGTCAATGCATGTCATAAAAAACTATAACATTAAAAACTATGTTCAAATACGAATCCAGTGATATGATTTTTGGTGAAATGCATTAACATTTTATTAGTTAAATACTCCCTCCGTCTAGGTGTATAAGTCACTTTATGAAAACCAAATAATCCCAAAACACTTAGGCGTGGTGCATTAACTCCCACCCCGTTTCTTGACATATCAACCAATAAGAGATGTGGGCGTGCATGTTTTCAATGACTCGAGACTACCCAATACGACATGCAGTGGTTAGTTCATTGCATGCAATGCTATTAATTAGCGAATAAACATTAAGTTCTCTTGTTTTTCCCTCCTTGGTCACGGTGCACAACCAAAGATGACTTATTCACCTGGACAGAGGGAGTAGATGGTCAAAGTTTGACACAAAATTAATGCATTGGGAAACATAATTTCTTGAGGAAAATGAGTGCATTAATTGAGTGTTTTTGCAAACTACAAAAATTATTCCACCACTCACCATCTACCTTGGTTGATGAGATTTTTGAATTGAGCCCTATATAAACCAGAAAGGATGTAGTACTAGTACTCCTACATTATTGGCGTCGGGTGCCTTGTCCAATGTTTCATCTTGTTGGACAAGATGAGCGTAGAGGCATTGGGATACTGTAGATAGGAATTCTTTGCGATCCATTATTCCCTATCTAGGTCAGATAGAACCATTCAACTAGCTTCACAGTGAAGTGACAATACACGCTGCAGTAGATGGGGTACTTAATTAATAAGCTAAACTAGCGTGTTGGTGTTACTAAATCAGCCTTACCAAATATTGCCATCATGTTTGCCAGTGAAGCACGCTTTCGCAAATACGCCTACGCACCTCTCTCCTTCATTAACTGACATATGGGCCCTCTTGAGGTAGACCCACATGTCATCGGTGTAACTATTTACACTCTGAAGGACGGTATATCCTGGTAGTAGTACTAGTAGAATTGAGATTTGATGCACTTTCTTCCCCGTCTTTCACTCTTCTTCCTCCTCTCTTCTTCTTCCTCCTCTCTTCCCCATCATCGTCCGCACACCATTTCCCCCCACTCACTGTTCGCGCGCCCGCACCATTTTCCTTTGTAGCTCGTGCGTACCATATTCCCCCGCTCACTGCTCGGCCACACATGCCATCTTCTTCGCTCGACCGCCTGGATCAACTTCCCCGCTAGCTCGTAGGCACCGAAAACCCCAATCACTCAGCACCCTAAAAAACCCTATGGAAGAATCGACTGACACACAGAGCCGCGATTGGGATTCCCTCCCTGATGTACTCTTGGAACAGATCTGTACTCGTATGGACCTGCTCAGCACTATCCGTCTGGCCGCATGTTCGGTGTCTTTGTACCGTCTACTCGTCTGCAACTAGCCGGCCCTTTTCAATACACCCTGCTTGCTGATGCCTGATCCTCGCAGGTGGCCCAGACACCGACTTGACGATCCTACGGAGGTTGCTGTGGTGCCCCTCGACATGCTACCACTACCCGTCCACCTGTCCTTCATGCGCGGCCACTACTAGGCGGGCATGAAGGCCAACTGGATCATCCTCATCCACCAATCCGGTAGTCCGTGGCGTCTCGTGGATATCTACACCTAGTGAGAGATCACCCTTCCATCGTTGGATACCACCGCCATCGAGCCTCGCGGCCTGCCGGACACTCCTGGATACTACGCACGAGACGTGTCGAGCTTTTGGCTCGACCTCTGTTTGCTGAAGGTTGTAATCTGCGAAGTGCCCACACCATCAGAAGACTACATGGATTACAAGCTCATTGCCTTGTTCATTATGGGGTTAGTCTATCTGGAATCCGGTCACCATACATGGTTATGGCTCATCGTCAATCCTATTGAGACAACACTTCTGTCTGATGCTATAGTGCACGATGGCATCGTTTACGCAGTCGACGCACAGATTGGCTGCCTATACTGGTGGAATCTATCATCGTGTAATTCTTCTATATCATCTCATCTTTACCTTATGAATACGATTGCATGTTGATTGTTACAAATTTAGAATAGATAGTACGGCTATAACCACATCATTGCTATAGATTTTTATGACCATACATGTCATTGTTAGAGTTGATATGAGAACAATTGGCATCTAATGATTGTTAGAATAGATATTATGAGTATAACCTCATGATTGCTATATGTTACTCTCATTTCCAAGATTTTTATAACAACACATGTTATTGCTTAGAGTTGATATGAGAACAGTAGTAAGTGCTATGGTAGAATATGAGTAGGCCTTGTCATAGTTGTTTTCCTCTCATTGTTACATGATATTTGAACTATGACATATTGCTAGAATATGAAATCCATTGGCTTATTTTTTTAACTTAGGGTATGATTATGACCACGACATTGCAATTCTCTGTCTATGATATGTGGCATTGTTATAATAAACTTAATTCCACACATACTCTGAACATGATTGTATATTTTTGTCCTTTTGCTCTCCAATTTGATTTGTTGCAGCAAACACAAATGTGTTGGCCTTCATGATTCCAGGACCTGGAATCATACTAGTTGATGGGTGGTGGTTTATCGCTCGTTCAGCTGACGGCCGTCATTTCTGTTGGGGATCGTAGCAGAAATTTAAAATTTTCTACGCATCACCAAGATCAATCTATGGAGTAATCTAGCAACGAGGGGAAGGGGAGTGCATCTACATACCCTTGTAGATCGCTAAGCGGAAGCGTTGCAAGAACGCGGATGAAGGAGTCGTACTCGCAGCGATTCAGATCGCGGTTGATTCCGATCTAAGCGCCGAACAACGGCGCCTCCGCGTTCAACACACGTGCAGCCCGGTGACGTCTCCCATGCCTTGATCCAGCAAGGGGAGAAGGAGAGGTTGGGGAAGACTCCATCCAGCAGCAGCACGACGGCGTGGTGGTGGAGGAGCATGGCAATCCTGCAGGGCTTCGCCAAGCACCGAGGAAGAGGAGGAGGACTTGGGAGAGGGGGAGGGCTGCGCTAGAACTTGGGTGCGGCTGCCCTCCCAACCCCCACATATATATAGGGGCAAGGGAGAGGGGGGCCGGCCCCCTCAAATCCAATATGAGGAGGGGGCGGCGGCCAGGGGGGTTGCCTTGCCCCCCAAGGCAAGGGGGAGCCCCCCTTTAGGGTTCCCCTTAAACCCTAGGCGCATGGGCCCTAGGGGGGAGGCGCCCAGCCCACTAAGGGGCTGGTCCCTCTCCATGCACAGCCCATAGGGCCCTTCGGGGTAGGTGGACCCTCCTGGTGGACCCCCGGAACCCCTTCGGTGGTCCCGGTACAATACCGGTAACCCCCCGAATTATTCCGGTGACCGTACGATGACTTCCCATATATAAATCTTCACCTCCAGACCATTCCGGAACTCCTTGTGGCATCCGGGATCTCATCCGGGACTCCGAATAACATTCGGTAACCACGTACATCTATTCCCTATAACCCTAGCGTCATCGAACCTTAAGTGTGTAGACCCTACGGGCTCGGGAGTCATGCAGACATGGCCGAGACAACTCTCCGGTCAATAACCAACAGCGGGATCTGGATACCCATGTTGGTTCCCACATGCTCCACGATGATCTCATCGGATGAACCATGATGTCAAGGATTCAATCAATCCCGTATACAATTCCCTTTGTCTATCGGTACGATACTTGCCCGAGATTCGATCGTCGGTATCCCGATACCTTGTTCAATCTTGTTACCGGCAAGTCTCTTTACTCGTTTCGTAACACATCATCCTGTGATCAACTCCTTGGTCACATTGTGCACATTATGATGATGTCCTACCGAGTGGGCCCAGAGATACCTCTCCGTTACACGGAGTGACAAATCCCAGTCTCGATTCGTGCCAACCCAACAGACACTTTCGGAGATACCCGTAGTGCACCTTTATAGCCACCCAGTTACATTGTGACGTTTGGCACACCCAAAGCACTCCTACAGTATCCGGGAGTTGCACAATCTCATGGTCTAAGGAAATGATACTTGACATTAGAAAAGCTTTAGCATACGAACTACACGATCTTGTGCTAGGCTTAGGATTGGGTCTTGTCCATCACATCATTCTCCTAATGATGTGATCCCGTTATCAACGACATCCAATGTCCATGGTCAGGAAACCGTAACCATCTATTGATCAACGAGCTAGTCAACTAGAGGCTTACTAGGGACATGGTGTTGTCTATGTATCCACACATGTATCTGAGTTTCCTATCAATACAATTCTAGCATGGATAATAAACGATTATCATGAACAAGGAAATATAATAATAACCAATTTATTATTACCTCTAGGGCATATTTCCAACAGTCTCCCACTTGCACTAGAGTCAATAATCTAGTTCACATCGCCATGTGATTAACACTCACAGGTCACATCGCCATGTGACCAACATCCAAAGAGTTTACTAGACTCAATAATCTAGTTCACATCACTATGTGATTAACACTCAATGAGTTCTGGGTTTGATCATGTTATGCTTGTGAGAGAGGTTGTAGTCAACGGGTCTGCAATATTCAGATCCCTATGTATTTCGCAAAACTTTATGTCATATCGTAGATGCTGCTACCATGTTCCACTTGGAGCTATTCCAAATTGTTGCTCCATTATACATACCCGGTATCTCTACTCAGAGCTATCCGGATAGGTGTTAAGCTTGCATCGACGTAACTCTTTACGTCAAACTCTTTATCACCTCCATAACCGAGAAACATTTCCTTATTCCTCTAAGGATAATTTTGACCGCTATCTGGTGATCCACTCCTAGATCACCTTTGTACCCTCTTGCCAGACATGTGGCAAGGCACACATCTGGTGCGGTACTCAACATGGCATACCGTATAGAGCCTATGACAAAAGCATAGGGGATGACCTTCGTCCTTCCTCTTTCTTCTGCCGTGGTCAATCTTTGAGTCTTACTCAACTTCACACCTTACAACTCAGGTAAGAATCGCTTCTTTGACTGATCTATTTTTGAACTCCTTCAAAAACATGTCAAGGTGTGCATTCTTTGAAAGTATCATCATGCGTCTTGATCTATCTCTATATATCTTGATGCCCAATATGTAAGCAGCTTTATCCAGGTCTTCCTTTGAAAATCACTCTTCAAACAACCGTTTATGCTTTCCAGAAATTCTACATTATTTCGAATCAACAATATGTCATCCACATATACTTATCAGAAATGTTGTAGTGCTCCCACTCACTTTCTTGTAAATACAAGTTTCTAGCAAACATTGTATAAACCTAAAAGCTTTGATCACTCCATCAAAGCATATATTCCGACTCCGAGATGCTTGCTCTAGTCCATAGAAGGATTTCTGGAGCCAGCATACCTTTTAGAATCCTTAGGATCGACAAAACCTTTTATTGTATCACATACAACTTTTTCTTACGAAAACTGGTAAGAAAACTTGCTTTGACATCCATCTGTCAGATTTGATAATCGAAAAATACAGCTAATGCTAACATGATTCCGGCGGACTTAAACATCGCTACGGGTGAGAAAATCTCATCGTAGTCAACTCCTTGAACTTGTGAAAAGAATCTTTGCCACAAGTCGAGCTTCATAGACGGTAACATCACCGTCCACGTCCGTCTTCTTCTTAAAGATCCATTTATCTCAATGACTTGCCGATCATTGGGCAAGTCCACCAAAGTCCATGCTTTGTTCTGATACATGGATCCTATCTCAGATTTCATGGCTTCTAACCATTTGTCGGAATACAGGCCCACCATTGCTTCTCCATAGTTCGTAGGTTCATTGTTGTCCAACAACATGATATCGAAGACATGATTACCGTACCACTCAGGAGTAGTACATATCCTTGTCGACCTATGAGGTTCGATAGCAACTTGATCCGAAGCTTTATGATCACTATCATTAACTTCCTCTTCAATAGACGTAGGCTCCACAGAAAACATCTTTCTGTGTTGCATCACTCTCTGGTTGAAGTAAAGGTTTGACAACCTCATCAAGTTCTATCTTCCTCCCACTCAATTCTTTCGGGAGAAACTCCTTCTCGAAAAAGGACCCTTTCTTAGCGACAAACAATTTTCCCTCGGGTCTGAGGTAGAAGGTATACCCAACTGTTACCTTTGGGTATCCTATGAAGATGTATTTGTCCGTTTTTGGGTTCGAGCCTTTCCGGCTGAAGCCTTAAGTATCACAGCCCCAAACATTAAGAAACGACAACTTTGGTTTCTTTCCAAACCAATGTTCAAACGACATCGTCTCAACGGACTTATATGGTGTCCTATCTAAAGTGAATGCAGTTGTCTCTAATGCATAACCTCAAAATAATAGCGGTAGATCGGTAAGAGACATCATAGATCGCACCATATCTCATAAGGTTTGATTATGACGTCCAGACATACCATTACACTGTGGTGTTCCAGGTGGCTTCAACTGAGAAACAATTCCACAATGTCTTAAGTTATTGCCAAACTCATAACTCAGAAAATGCCCCTTTGATCAGATCGTAGGAACATGATCTTCTTGTTATGATGATTCTTAACTTCACTCTGAAATCGCTTGAACTATTCAAACGTTTCAGACTTGTGCTTCATTAAGTAAATATACATATATCTACTCGAATCATTAGTGAAGATGAGAAAATAGTGATATCCACCGCACGCTTCAATTCTCATTGGATCACACGCATCAGCATGTAGGATTTCCAACAAGTCACTTGCCCGTTTCACTGTACCTGAAAACAAGGTCTTAGTCATCCTGCCCATGAGGCATGGCTCGCATGTGTCAAGCGATTCAAAATCAAGTGACTCCAAACATCCATCGACATGGAGTTTCTTCATGCATCTTACGCCAATATGACCTAAGCGGCAGTGCCACAAGAAAGTGGTACTATAATTATTAACTCTACATCTTTTGGCGTGAACATGCGTATTACCACGACCGAGATTCAATGAACCATTGACATAGGGTGCATGACCATGAAAGGTATTATTCATCTAAACAAAATAACCATTATTCTCTAACTTAAATGAATAACCATATTGCAATGAACATGATCTAATCATATTCATGCTCAACATAGACACCTGATAACATTTATCTAGGTTCAATACTAATCCCGAAGGCAGATGGAGCGTGCGATGGTGATCTCATCAACTTTGGAAACACTTCCAACACACATCGTCACCTCGCCCTTAGCCAGTCTCCGTTTAGTTTGTAGCTTTTGCTTCAAGTCACCAATAATAGCAACTGAATCGGTATCCAATACCCAGGTGCTACCAGGAGTACTAGTGAGGTACACATTAATAACACGTATATACTTTGTTGAAGTTGCCAGCCTTCTTATCTACCATGCATTTGGGGTAATTTCTCTACCAGTGACCGTTCCCCTTACAATAGAAACACTTAGTCTCGGGTTTGGGTTCAACCTTGGGTTCCTTCACTGGAGCGGCAACTGGTTTGCCATCCATGAAGTTTCCCTTCTAGCCCTTGCCCTTCTTGAAACCAGTGGTCTTGTTAAACCATCAAAACTTGATGCTCCTTCTTGATTTCTACCTTTTGCGGTCTTAAGCACCGCGAACAGCTCCGGGATCAACTCCATCCCTTGCATGTCATAGTTCATCACAAAGATCTAGTAGCTTAGTGATAGTGGCTAGAGAACTCTATCAATCACTATCTTATCTGGAAGTTTAACTCCCACTTGATTTAAGTGATTGTAGCACCCAGACATTCTGAGCACATGCTCACTAGCTGAGCTATTATCCTCCATCTTGTTGGCAAAAGAACTTGTCAGAGGTCTCATACCTCTCAACACGGGCATGAGCCTGAAATCCCAATTTCAGCTCTTGGAACATCTCATATGTCTTATGGCGTTCAAAATGTCATTGGAATCCTGATTCTAAGCCGTAAAGTATGGTGCACTAAACTATCAAGTAGTCATTGGGATGTGTCTGTCAGGTGTTCACAACGTCCACAGACGACGTTGTAGGGGTTTGCACATCGAGCGGTGCATCAAAGATGTAAGCCTTCTGTGTAGCAGTGAGGACACTCCTCGGACTACGGACCCAGTCCGCATCATTGCTTACAATATCTTTCAACTTAGTCTTTCTCTAGGAACGTATTGAAACAGGGAGCTACAACGTGAGCTATTTATCTACAACATATTTGCAAAGACAATTTAGACTATGTTCATGATAATTAAGTTCATCTAATCAAATTATTTAATGAACTCCCACTCAGATAGACATCCCTCTAGTCATCTAAGTGATACATGATCCGAGTCAACTAGACCGTGTCCGATCATCACGTGAGACGGACTAGTCATCATCGGTGAACATCTTCATGTTGATCGTATCTTCTATACGACTCATGTTCGACCTTTTGGTCTTCCGTGTTTCGAGGCCATGTCTATACATGCTAGGCTCATCAAGTCAACCTAAGTGTATTGCGTGTGTAAATCTGGCTTACACCCGTTGTATTCGAACGTTAGAATCTATCACACCCGATCATCACGTGGTGCTTCAAAACAACGAACCTTCGCAATGGTGCACAGTTAGGGGGAACACTTTCTTGAAATTATTGCGAGGGATCATCTTATTTAAGCTACCGTCATTCTAAGCAAATAAGATGTAAAACATGATAAACATCACATGCAATCAAATAGTGACATGATATGGCCAATATCATTTTGCTCCTTTTGATCTCCATCTTCGGGGCGCCATGATCATCATCATCACCGGCATGACACCATGATCTCCATCATCATGATCTCCATCATCGTGTCTTCATGAAGTTGTCTCGTCAACTATTACTTCTACTACTATGGCTAATGGTTTAGCAATAAAGTAAAGTAATTACATGATGTTTAAGTTGACATGCAGGTCATAAATAAATTAAGACAACTCCTATGGCTCCTGCCGGTTGTCATACTCATCGACATGCAAGTCGTGATTCCTATTACAAGAACATGATCAATATCACACATCACATATATCATTCATCACATCCTTTTGGCCATATCACATCACAAGGCATATGCTGCAAAAACAAGTTAGATGTCCTCTAATTGTTGTTGCAAATTTTTACGTGGCTGCTATAGGTTTCTAGCAAGAACGTTTCTTACCTACGCCAAAACCACAATGTGATATGCCAATTTCTATTTACCTTCATAAGGACCCTTTTCATCGAATCCGATCTGACTAAAGTGGGAGAGACAGACACCCGCTAGCCACCTTATGCAACTAGTGCATGTCAGTCGGTGGAACCTGTCTCACGTAAGAATACGTGTAAGGTTGGTCCGGGCCGCTTCATCCCACGATGCCGCCGAATCAAGATAAGACTAGTAACGACAAGTAAATTGACAAAATCGACGCCCACAACAACTTGTGTTCTACTCGTGCATAGAAACTACGCATAGACCTAGCTCATGATGCCACTGTTGGGGATCGTAGCAGAAATTTAAAATTTTCTACGCATCACCAAGATCAATCTATGGAGTAATCTAGCAACGAGGGGAAGGGGAGTGCATCTACATACCCTTGTAGATCGCTAAGCGGAAGCGTTGCAAGAATGCGGATGAAGGAGTCGTACTCGCAGCGATTCAGATCGCGGTTGATTCCGATCTAAGCACCGAACAACGACGCCTCCGCGTTCAACACACGTGCAGCCCGGTGACGTCTCCCACGCCTTGATCCAGCAAGGGGAGAAGGAGAGGTTGGGGAAGACTCCATCCAGCAGCAGCACGACGGCGTGGTGGTGAAGGAGGAGCGTGGCAATCCTGCAGGGCTTCGCCAAGCACCGCGGGAGAGGACGAGGACTTGGGAGAGGGGGAGGGCTGCACCAGGACTTGGGTGAGGCTGCCCTCCCAACCCCACATATATATAGGGGCAAGGGAGAGGGGGGCCGGCCCCCTCAGATCCAATCTGAGGAGGGGGCGGCGGCCAGGGGGGTTGCCTTACCCCCCCAAGGCAAGGGGGCACCCCCCTTTAGGGTTCCCCTTAAACCCTAGGCGCATGGGCCCTAGGGGGGAGGCGCCCAGCCCACTAAGGGGCTGGTCCCTCTCCACACACAGCCCATAGGGCCCTCTGGGGCAGGTGGACCCTCCCGGTGGACCCCCGGAACCCCTTCGGTGGTCCCGGTACAATACCGGTAACCCCCCGAATTATTCCGGTGACCGTATGATGACTTCCCATATATAAATCTTCACCTCCGGACAATTCCGGAACTCCTCATGACGTCCGGGATCTCAGCCGGGACTTCGAATAATATTCGGTAACCACGTACATCTATTCCCTATAACCCTAGCATCATCGAACCTTAAGTGTGTAGACCCTACGGGCTCGGGAGTCATGCAGACATGGCCGAGACAACTCTCGGTCAATAACCAATAGCGGGATCTGGATACCCATGTTGGTTCCCACATGCTCCACGATGATCTCATCGGATGAACCACGATGTCAAGGATTCAATCAATCCCGTATACAATTCCCTTTGTCTATCGGTACGATACTTGCCCGAGATTCGATCATCGGTATCCCGATACCTTGTTCAATCTCGTTACCGGCAAGTCTCTTTACTCATTCCGTAACACATCATCCCGTGATCAACTCCTTGGTCTCATTGTGCACATTATGATGATGTCCTACCGAGTGGGCCCAGAGATACCTCTCCGTTACACGTAGTGACAAATCCCAGTCTCGATTCGTGCCAACCCAACAGACACTTTTGGAGATACCCATAGTGCACCTTTATAGCCACCCAGTTACGTTGTGACGTTTGGCACACCCAAAGCACTCCTACGGTATCCGGGAGTTGCACAATCTCATGGTCTAAGGAAATGATACTTGACATTAGAAAAGCGTTAGCATACGAACTACACGATCTTGTGCTAGGCTTGGGATTGGATCTTGTCCATCACATCATTCTCCTAATGATGTGATCCCGTTATCAACGACATCCAATGTCCATGGTCAGGAAACCATAACCATCTATTGATCACCGAGCTAGTCAACTAGAGGCTTACTAGGGACATGGTGTTGTCTATGTATCCGCACATGTATCTGAGTTTCCTATCAATACAATTCTAGCATGGATAATAAACGATTATCATGAACAAGGAAATATAATAATAACCAATTTATTATTGCCTCTAGGGCATATTTCCAACAATTCTAGCATCCGAGATCCCGTCCCAGCGTCCCGTTATTGTGGTCCCCTACCCACCATTAACGGATGAGCTGTGAGCACTGCAGTTCGGTGGTCGTGGCATGCAATTCAGTCCGGTGGCCTCCCTCTTGTCGATGCGCTCCGATGACCTGGGGTGCACGTCGACCTCCTCCATGGATTCTCCTCTGCCTCCCTCTAGCCCTCTGCAGTACGAAGGGCGACACCTTGAAGTTTGCGGGGACCCATGTGAGAAGCCCTCCCTGCCGAACTCCACTTCCTCATATTCCGCCGAGGTCCCAGCCACCCACGGCATGCAGTACAAACGGCGACGCCATGCAAATCCGTCCAGGTTTGTTGCTGTTTACAAGCATTTTATACTATTTTAGACGAAAATTGATCAGTCATTTGGATGCAGTATAGTTCTGAAGCTTGCGTTGAACGATCGAGTGGACGCCCTTGGCCTCCTTCTTTCCTCTACGGGAGTGCGGTTCTCTTGTTCTGCAGTTGTTCCTCGCCGTTTCTGGTTATTCAGTAAAAATTTTATGCTTTCAAAAAATGTTTTGCTTGGTAATACCATGGTGATGCTATGTACAGGAACCTGAACTCTGAAGGAGAAGTCACAAACACTCAAGTATACTGTGACTCGGGTACAGCATGCAGTATGCTCGGGCTCCCAATGTGGGTCAGTCGCAGGGGTGCTACAGTGCAACAGGGCGCCACTATTCACAACAAAAATATATTGAGGCGGTTCTTTGTGAAAAAAGGACTTAGTTTTTATGGGATGTTTCTGTGGGTTTTTTAGGCAAACTTATAATGATTTTGTTTAACAGAAGTTCATCCCGCATTGTGTTACATTTCATTTTTCTCGACTATGTGGCCCGCTTGCTTTATCCACTAACATTCCCTTGATAAGTAATTCGCTATGTTACTATGTACGTAATTTACCGCAATAGTTAATTTGTGAAAACCGGGCACTCCCCCATTCCTACTCTCCGGGATGAGCAGCGCAAGGTCTCCCTGGAGCAGTCCTCACAGCAAGCGCGTGCAGCAATCAACGACTCGCCATGTAGTGCACTTCTCTACTGTGAGGCGATCATCATCGGGATTATGACAAATTTTGTAGTTCTCTTCAATCCTATTTAGCTCGATGGCTCACTGTGCAGTTTAATTGACGCTCTCTTGCAGTGCGGAGCGCATCTGCTTGCAGTCCCGCCGGACGCGCGTGCAGTTTGCCTCCTGTCCCGTGCATGCGTGCAGTACATTTTTTGGAGATCTTTTTTTTGAAGTGCAATTGGTTTTTGTAAACAGAATGATGTTTCATTACCCATGTATGAAGTGCAATTTGCTTTGTGTGTTTCAAAAATTAGTTGACTACATCAACACCTGCAGTGCATTTGGTCCTCGGATGTGGTTCACTTTTGAGAGTGATGCCGTTCACTTGTGCCTAGCATGAAAAATGTGAAAAAATTAGCGAATCAACAAAAAAGTAAAGTGGTGCACTTCGATATATGATGTGGTTCACTTGCCCTAGTCTCTGCGGTCCACTCTCGTTCATAAAAAAAGTAAAAAAACAACAAAAACTCCTATGAGAAAAATAACGTCTGACAAAAGAAATTATGCAGCTCGCTTGCCTATCCGGTGCAGTGTAGTTTTCATTCTGAAAGCAGTGCGGTCGGCCGAATGATGTTGTTCATCCTGCAGGTGCAAAAAAATTGTTACGAAAGCGAAAAAAGTAATGCGGTTCACTTCTTGATGGTGTTGTGGTTCATTTACACCCGATGTGAAGTGCACTCTACTTTCTCATCCTTGAAAAAAATTACTTTTGAATAAAATAAACCATGCAGTTCCCTAACATGTGTGATGCGGTGCGGTTTTTCGTCCAATGCAGTGCGGTTTTCAGTCAGATAAAGTACCCACGTCGATTTGGGTGTCGCGAAAAACAGAGTGTTCGCATTTCAGTAAATTTAAAACTGCTCTTAAACTGTAAGGAATTAGAGAGAGTGTTCTACATGAAAAGGTTGCGTCTCGTCGATATCTTTCCAACGACATATCATTTGAATCATTTCGACAACCAGTTTGTAAAAATTTCGTGAAAAACGGCCACTGTCACTCGTCGTCCGCCGCACGATTTTCAAAATTAACTTAAAATTGTAGGGAATCTCAAAACCATTTCTACATATGAAAGTTGCTCTTGTCCATATCTTTCCAAGGACATATTACACGCCTCGTTTCGACAAACGGTTCAAAAACTAGAGCAAAACAGTACTGAAAATTGCAAAAATTAAAAAAAAACAGAATTCCGCGATTTAGTAAATTTGAAACTGCTCTTAAACCGTAATGAATTAGAGAAAATAATAGATGTGAAAAGGATGCGCCTCGACAATATCTTTCCAACAGCGTATCATTTGCTTTATTCCGATGAGCGGTTTAGAAAAAATCATGAAAATACGCTCACTGCCACTCCTCATCCGCCGCACCATTTTTGAAACTGCTCTTAAACCAGGAGGAATCTCAAAAAGTGTTCATCATAGCGAAGTTGTGCCTAATCAATAGCTTTCCAATAGTATATTATACGCCTCGTTCCGATAAACAGTTAAAAAATTAGAGCGAAAACAGTACCGGAAAAACACTGCGTGCAGTTTTTTTCCGACACGAAGTTCACTCGTGTGAGTACTGCAGCACAGTTGGTTCAAACAATGACGTGCACTTGCGTTGAGCGTGCTGTGCGGATTAGGCTTCAAGTGCATACTTGTTGGTGAAAGTGTCTTTCAATGGGAATTATATTTTGTATTACTCATGTAGCCTACAAAGTCTGTCGCACAACCTTGTAACTTCTTACTCCATTTCTAAATTTGTACTAGTCCTCTATACAGTATATTGCTCTACTCGTACTACTACCTCCCGCTTGGTTTATTGGTCCCCTTCGTAATTTGTGTCAAATTTTGACCATAAATTTCACTAACTAAATGTTGATGCATGTCACAAAAAAATTATAACGTTTGGTTCATATTTGAACATAGTTTCCAATGGTATAATTTTCGTTGACATGCATTGAAATTTTGTTAGTTAAACCTATGGTTAAAATGTGACACAAAATACGACTAGTAAGTAGTACAATAGTAGTATTATTATACGTCGGTCAAATTATTCATCATGTCCTCACATTGAATTAACGTGACAACACGTTGCGTGTGAGGTGACACAAGAGTCCTGGTGGCATGTTCAGGTATTGTGGACTTCAGATTTGGAGTACCACTTATCTATCGACATCTTTCATCATTCACTTAAAACAGTCAATTGATCTGGAATTAACTGATGCAAGTCCAAGAAGGATTGTGGCCGGTGCTGCCGGCTAGCGTCAAGTTCGATCCCACGGATCAGGAGTTGATCGAGCACCTTGAGGCCAAAGTGAGTGCTGCAGCGCGAGATCTCACCCTCTCATTGATTTGTTCATACCAACCATCGACAGCGAGGATGGCATATTCTACACCCATCCTGAGAAACTTCTAGGTAAGACAACGATCGGCCGTCTACTTGCACAAACATATTCCTTTATTTATAGCTCTATTTTTCTTTTTAGACGCAGACCTAGTGAAGCAATTACAATTTGACAGTTAATAAAAAGTGAAACAAGTGACTGCAACATGCCAAAGATGTTATGAAAATGCCAACTACGTACACTAAAACCGGTATTCAACAATACTGCAGGTATCACACTGAGTGGCCTAAGCAAGCATTTCATCCAGGGCAACTCCAGGGCGTTCAAAAGGGGCACATGGACGCATCGCAAGATACAGTCGGAGTGCAGCATGCACGCGATGTGGCACAAGACCGGCAATACCTTGCCGGTGATGGTCAACGGCCGGCAGACGGGCAGCAAAAAGGTTCTGCTGTTGCACACCAACAAGAACTTCGACCAGCAGAGGACCAACTGGGTGATGCACCAATACCACCTCGGGGACCTGGATCAAGAGAAGGAGCGGGAGCTGGTCCTCTGCAAGATTTTCTACCAGACAAACACTAGGGCCAGGACTAAAAAGATTATAAGTTAGTTTGGTATTGGTACTTGTACTACATGGTCATCTGCAAGTTGGTACTGTTGTTAACGATCTTTCGGTATGAACTTGGCATTTGCTTCCAACCATCATGCCGAGGGTCGACGTAGATATAAAGCTAAATCATTTGTTTCGAAATAAATTTTCAGGCACCTGATTTTTATTTGATGGGTAGCATAAGCACGTGCCGTTCGAATTCCCAGTTCTCCTATTTTTTTACATCTTCGAAGTGCGCAGGGGATGATAGTTGGACGCAGCATGTCGGAACTGGGTCGTGGCATGCCAAGCCTAGCTACAAATTGTTAAAAGAGAGGATGATGGATTTGGGCCTTCCAGAATAGTTAAGTGTCGCGACCTCGATCGTGAAGCGCCTCCCATGGTCTTAAAAAGACCTAGTCCGTTATTATTAGTTGAAATATGTAAAATATTACATAATGAAAATAAATATGTAAAATGCAATGAATTTAGTCCGCTTTCACTGAAAACCATCTGATTTGCATGAAATTCGTTCGTGGAACCACAAGACGACGGTCTATACAGAGCCTAACCGTACGGAACCAGCAAGTCCATGGCCGTACGCAAGCAAGTGCATGCACTTATAATCATGATGGAGAAATAATGTTGACGTCTGAGACGGTGAAACCCATGAAGTCTTCAGCGTACTCAATAAACGAGAGAATTCTGCAAGTACAGACTGATAACGGGGATCCAGCAGGTATATTGTTTTTTCAGGTCGAGCAAGTTTCAACTGGGTTGTAGACTGCCCAGGTTTGGTTTTGTTTTTAACAGGCCCGGCCCATGACGACAACGGGGCACAAAGATCCAACAGGTATCTACCGCCCTTTGGCCCGCCAGCGTTAGTTATATTTTGTCTTAGAACATCCACTGGCAATTTTTTTTACTGCTTCAAACACACAGCCCAGTTCTATTTTCCTCTTGAAACGCCATGTCCAACTTCTTTTTTCAAATCTCTACCTATAGTTTTACTAGTTCATATACATGTATCATTATATTGAAAATACATAAAGTTCCCTTTTAATATTTACATCCTTATTTTTTTTGTTTTCCCTCCTAGCGCTTATTTTTTACCACTGGTTTTCCCTTAAACCAACTCAATTGTCCCACGTCTTATTTGCTTACAAAAACAAAACGATTTTTTTTGGAAAATCAATAAGTTCATAAAAAATGTTTATCATTTCAGGATTACAACAGTTCGAAATTCACCGAAATATGCAAAATAAGGTTTAACTTTTTGACCGTGGTCCTGGGCAAAAAATGGGTTGTAATAAATTCCTTAATAATTAGCAAATGGGTTGCAAATTATTAAAAAAAGTAAATGGGCTCTATGTTGTCTGTCACAGATTTGGAGGCTGACTTGTGGGCCTACTAAGTTCATGCGTACACAAGGTTTCTCAAAAAAAATAAACTTAGTCAATAATCGACTCTATCAGTGTCAGACCATTAGATGCCAATCTAATGGCAATTGTGCTTCTCCAGTCTCTAATCTTCCTGCTTCAGTCGCCCAAACCAGCGCTGGCAGAACCGCCTGCTCCCGCCTCCCGTGGCCGGCTGTGCTGCCGTGCAGGCCTCACGACCCCATCATACTCGCATCCCTGGCCTGGCTATCCCTCTACTCACCCACAGCTCCTGTTATTTTCCGTCGACGGCAGCCTAACCAGTCAACCCTCGTACTCCCCACCATGTGGGCAACCACTGCCATGTCTTCCCCGGCACTGTGTCGTTCCCTTCCTAGGCTCGCCGTCGTCCACCGCCCTGGTGTTCTTGGCGCGACGTGGTCAACGTGGTTAACGAACGACATCCATCGGAAGTGGATTGTACGTGGAGAGGCTTACAACTGGGTCCACGGCCGTACACAAGGAAATGCCTCATTACGCGCAAAATAATGATTCCTCCACAAGACATCTGAGACCCACCAGAAGGGCCTCTGTATTTCGTGAAAAAACGTTCCCCTCGCTGACAGCTCGGACCCACCAGCTATATCTTTGCACGCAAGGAAGTGTCTCCTTATTACGCACAAAAAATGAACACTCCCCCTACTAGCTGGGACCCACCATAGTGGGAGGCTGACTTGTGGGCCTACTAAGTTGACGCGGACGGAGGGCTTTGTCAACTTAGTCAATATGAACAATTCTAGCTCCAGTGACCGTACGATGTCCATCCAATGGTCGTAGTGCTTCTTCAATGTCTGGTCTTCTTGCTCCACCCGCCCAAACCAGCACTGCTCGTGATGCCTGCTCCTGCCTCTCATGGCCGGCTGTGCTACCGCGGAGGCCTCACCGCCCCTACTACTCCGACCGCTGGCCAGGCCCTGGGTGACGGCAACCTCACACCGCAGCCAAACCAGTGAACCCTCGTACTCCTCTCCATGTGGGCATACACTGTCGCGTCTTCCCCGGATCTACATCGTCCCCTTCCTAGGCCTCGCTGTCGTCCACCGCCTTGGTGCTCTCGGCATGGCATGATCAATGTGGTCAAGGAACGACTTCCATCGGAAGAGTATTGTACGTGGAGAGGCTGACAGTTGGGTCCACGGCCGCAACAAGGAAGTTCGTCCTTATTACACGGAAAATAATGATTCCTCCACCTGACAGCTGGGACCCACCGGACGGGCCACCATCTTCCATGGAAAAAATGTTTCCCCCCTGACTGCTGGGACCCGCCAGCTACATCTTCACACACAAGGAAGTGCGTGAAAGTCGGGACCCACCTGGTCGAAGCATACGTAGCATTGTCATTCTAGTCGCGAACATGTACGTATATACTGGTCGATTGGTCTGTCTGCAGGCTGTAGCGATGAACCGTGGCCGAGTAAGGAAGGGCACGTGTCGTAGTAGAGGCACACGCGTAGCATGTACATGTACGTATAGCCAGGGTGCAATAAAGTAAATACGGCCACGTACGTACATACGGGCGGGGTCTCAAACGCCTACTCACGCATACGTATGGCCAGAGCTCATGTACATGGCTGGGTCGGAATGGAGAAACTGTGTTGTCGTGTTCATCGGGAGGCAACGAAATGCGTCATGTTCATCGGGAGCCAACCGGCTTGGACAGAGCAGCCGATTCAAATGAGGCCTAGGGTACCGCAAAATGGAGGAAACAGACTTCTGTTCGACCATCCATGGTCGAAACGTGATCCTGTTCATCGGGAGGGGTCTGGCTTACCGCAAAATGGAGGAAAGAGACTTGTGTTCGAGTGCCTATGGTCGAAATGGGGTCTTGTTGATCGGGAGGGGTGATCGGGAGGGGTGTGGCATACCGCAAAACGGAGGAAACAGACTTGTGTTAGAGCGTTACGGTCGAAACGGGGGTCCTGCTCATCGGGAGGGGTGTGGCGTACCGCAAAACGAGACTCCACGGGCTACTATTGATCTCCATCGTCGACCTCCTCTAGCCTCCACGAGCTACTGTTCATCGACCTCGACCTCCTCCAGCCTCCACCTACGATTGTTCATCCACGGGCTCATGTTCATCCAGCCTCCACCGCTCCTCCACCGGCTACTGTTCAACCAGCCCTCTCCATGTGGTCCTGTTCAACCACCCCTCCACATGCTACTGTTCATCTAGCCCTCCATCAGCTACTATTCATCCAGCCCTCCACGGGGTCCTGTTCATCCAACCCTCCACGTGGTCCTGTTTATCCACCCCTACCGGCTCAATCGGGGTCCTGTTCATCCGGCGACAACGACCTCTACTACCACGGGGTCCTGTTCATCCAACCCCCACCGGGAACTGTTCATCCACCCCCCAACAACGCTCATTGTTCATCAAGGGAAGGAGCAGTAGGTTCGATCAGCTTCATTTAGCAGCAGTAGCAAAGGAATCGCTCGATCGGGTTCAGTTAACAGCCATATTGATCGATCGCTCGGGTTGAGTAACGCGTGGCCTTCAGTGCAATCGCTCGGTTTCAGTAGGCGAACGCCTCGCTCGGGTTCAGTTAGAGCCCAATGCCTCGCACCCACGCACGTACGTGTACGATAGAAATGCGGATCGCTCGGCCCTCGACCACTCACCCTAACCGGGAACTCTCGGATATTTTCCTCGCCCTCGCTTCTACCATGGTTTTTTCGTCATGGACGACCCAAAGAATGTCATGCAGCTGCGTCTCCGGCCTGCCCAGGACGAAAAGTCCAATTTTTGTCATGATTTTTTGTCATAAAAGTAGGAGCCCACCACATCTATGATGATACCAGGTTTTGTCACAATTATCGTCACAGAAGTGTCATAAGCATGACAGAAAAAAATCATGCGGCCCAAAATGTCACGGATCTGTCTTTTTTGTAGTGTATGCTTGAGTATTTAAGTCTCATGTCAAAACTAGACTATTGCTTTGAACCATATAAAAATCCAAATGTCCATGCTATAAAGAAAAGAATAAGAGATGAACATGTTAGGCCACATTCCAAATCAAAAATTCTGTTTTTATCATTTACCTACTCGAGGATGAGCAGGAATTAAGCTTGGGGATGCTGATATATACGTCTCCAACGTATCTATAATTTTTGATTGTTCCATGCTATTATATTATCATACTTGGATGTTTTACAATCCTTCTATAGTCATTTTATATCATTTTTGGTACTAACCTATTGACGTAGTGACAAGTGCCAGTTGCTGTTTTCTGCATGTCTTTTACATCGTAGGAAATCAATATCAAACGGAGTCCAAACGCGGCGAAATTTTTTGGGGATTCTTTTAGACCAGAAGACATCCAGTGGACCAAAGAAGTACTGAATAGGGAGCCCGAGGTGAGCACAAGACACGAGGGCGCGCCTGCAGGACCAGGAACGCCCTGGTGGGTTCACTACAAAAAAATACACTTCCGTGATGATACGTGTTTGTCACAGTAGGTTGCGTTTTCTGTCATGCATGTACATCCATGACAAATTTATGACAGAATCAAGATAGTCATACATGTGCTGTCGTAGAAGTGTTCCATGACATTGCAAAAATTATCATCACAGAACTGTCCACTTCCATCACGATAAATCGCGCGTCACAGAAGTGCTTTCGTCAAGGGTGACCGACACGTGGCATCCACCGTAACGGAACACCGTTAAGCTATCAGGTCGTGTTTTGGATCCGATAACCCGTTAACAGCCCTGACCAATGGGGATTTTCCACGTGTAAAATCATCATTGGCTGGAGGAAACACGTATCGGCTCACCGTTGGGACAGATGTCATCCGCTCATTGGACCGAAGGCGCCTATGATACGACGACACGTGGCACGGCCCAACAGAGGCCCATTCCTGTGAAAAGGCCGGCCCGTTTGACTTGGTCAAAAGGCGGCGGGCCGGCCCATGGAAAGCCTGTTAACGGCATGTTCGCATATAGCCCATTTACAGCCCGCTAACCCAGGGCCTGTTACGCCCTATCCGAATTAGGCATAGTAGCGTCATCTGGGCCGTCCAATATGATTCAGCCCGTTTTAACTTCCGGCCCATGTGTGGCCCATGACTTCTTTCGGCCCATATGAGGACCTTTGTAACTCTTGGCCCATTAACGGCCCGTGGTGAAACTGGCCCGTAATGAACAGTGTATAACTTTATACCCATTAACGGCCCGTTATTCCATTGGGCCGTTTCCAGGACAAGTTATCTTTCGGTCTTCTCAGGGCCCATTGATTCTTGAGCTCCTTTGCAGCATTCGGTTACATACGGCCCGTTACTGTCATTATCTGCTTGTGGGCCAAATTCAGCTAGTCGTTACAGTCGGCCCGTTTGCGGACCGTTAATATGCTGGGCCATTTTCATGTAAAAAAACCCGTTGGGCTATTTTCATAGAGTTATCAAATACGGCCTATTAACATCCTGTTATGGTCCAGGAATAGTACGGCCCATGATTGGTGAAATGATATACGCCCCGTAGAAGGCGCATGGATCCTACGGCCCGTATGAGGCCCATGGATAGTATGGCCCGTAGAAGGCCCATGGATCGTACGGCCCGTAGAAGGCCAATGGACCCTACGGCCCGTAGAAGGCCCATGGACCCTAAGGCCCGTATAGAAGGCCGATGGATCATACGGTCTGCAGGAGGCCCATGGTTACAACAGTCCGTGTGTTGCCATGATTATTTTGGCCTAGTTACCAAAAATAGGCTATTGTGGCCACTAGAAAAAAATAAAAAAATAACTGCAGTGACTACAAGCAAACAACTAAACTAGACAATAAGGAAATAAATAAGCAAGCAATTAACGCTAGCCTATTACCGCTATTACACATATTACATCCACTGGGCATCAAAGTTCGCCACCAGTGCAAATATAGGAAACAAAGCAACACATTACATACACTGGCCGTCAAAATTGGCCACCAGTGCAAATAAACGTGGCAGCAAAACAAGAGCATAACTGAAACAACTTCAGAAGAGCTCAAGAAACGTTATCCTGGGTATCCACCATGCTGGCAATAAGCTTAGCAAGCTGATTAGCTTTGTCCTGCTTGGTGCTAAAATCCTCCAACGCTTACTGTTGCACCAGAAAGTATGCATCTGAATGCTCCAGGGACTTCTGCAGTCCTTCCGCTTCTTGTCGCAGCACAGCTGATCGATGTCGTTCAGCTTGCAGTTGAGACTCAAGAAACCGAACTGATTTAGACAGTGAGTTTGAATAGCTTGTGCAAGCGGTAGTGGCCAGTAACTCGAACACTAAACTAAGACAGGACTTTGGGGTTGTCTCGCTGTCTTCAAGATAGCCTTCCTTAGCTGTTTTATCAGCTTTGTTGGAGACCAACAAGGATGTGTCACTATCCTGAACCTTATCTGCATTACTTCCTTTACCATTGCTTAATAAGGCACTCTTCCCCAATATTCTGTCAGCATTCTAAAAGAAGAAACAAGCAGACACATAACAAGTTTAGCATGTACTAGTATATGAAACTCATTTCGGTGAACTAGTTCATTAGTAAGGTGGACAGGATTAAACTACCAAGTCTTCTATTGCCAAGTACTAGTACATAATAAAAGCATCAAACAAACATATATCTATGTCCTATGGTCACTTCATTGTCTTGCCAAATCAAAATAGAAACACGGTTCAAATCATACCAGTTCAAGACAAAGCAGCAGTGAAAGAATACAAAGCGTGGGAAACAACACCGCACAACAAGATTTCAGATGGGTACCACAGGTCTACATGTACAACAACACTATTGGCTCTGTTGTGATGCTAGTAATGTGCATGATATGAAAGTCAACTGTATACACAATTGAAATTGAAATCAACGGAGCTATTGATAAGAGCAAACAAGCGTGAACATACCTGTTGTGCCATTGGAGTTTCGATTGGATCCTTCAATTTAAAAATAAGTTTGTATGAGTAAATACAGTGATACCAGAGCAAATCAATCATAGTTAAAAAAAAGGCGCGCCTAAGCGAGCGCTTAAGCGCACCTAGGCTCTAGGCGTTGGCAAAACGCATTGCACATAACTACGCATAATCTGTGCATAACTGCGCATAAGCATGCGCTTTGGTCAGTAAAGCGCAAGGTGGTGGCAAAACACACAATTAACGCCTAGCGCTTTTTTGAACTATGATAGCAATGGAATCTTAAATTAGAATAGTTGTTCTTCAGGTTTAGGCACTTGTTCTACATGAACAGAGTACAGTAAGACACAAGAATATAATACTTAAAAATAGAAAATGAGCTCATAGACCTTACCACATTCTTGGTTCGGGACCAGTACAGAACAAGGCGTTTCCAGTCATCGTCCAGTAAATGTGTCTCAGGAGAACATAAGGGAATTTGATGAGTTTGTTTGCCGGTGAAGTACGTTTTCTTCAGGTAATTCCAATACTGCCACCAAGCATTCTTGAAGATAGAAGAGGTATTAGCACAGGTTACCTCATCTTGAGTTTCCAAATTGGTCCTTGTCTATAGAGAAAAATGGGAAAATTTGCTGTATTATAACCATCATGGAGGTAGGATGTATGGGACGAAGCAAAGTAATTGCCATGAATAACATTACTTACACATAACTCCTGGACAAACACCTGCAACTGGCATTTTCCTTCATCTTTAGTATAATATTTCCAAGATGGGAAGATACGCACATATGATTTAACAACATCAAATGCAATAGATGCTAAACTACGACTAGCTGGTTGTGCTTCCTCCACAGGAATAGGCGTACTAACTGGTGGAGTTGGGGTTCGCCGTGATAGTACTGGCCCTTTGGGCACTAGAGCTGCCTTACTAACTGCTCTTATTTGGGAGCTCTGTGGTGGAGATGGTGCTGTGTCAACAGGAACTGGGTTACTATCGGCTGGGGTTGGGGTTAGATTGGGTGAAACTGGTTCTCTGTCCATCGCAGTAGGGGTATAATCTGCGAGAGTTTGGGTTATGTGTGGTAGGGCTGGTTCTTGTGCATGTACAACCGGAATGCTATCTCCACCAAGAGGTAGCACTGTATTATTTGAAGACCGTGTTTTTAGTCCGCTAGATACTGGCATCACCCGCTCCAATTCAAATGGCTGATAAACAGGAAACATAGTTGAATGTGCAGACATTGTATGAGAGACAGATGCAATAGATAGTGTGGAAAAAAGAGGGCATGAAATAGTTGACATGTATATTGTTTAACTAAAACGGATAGCATGACATAATTTCACATATATGATGTCTATCTACACTGGATAACATAGCGTAACATAATTCAAAGATACGATGAATAACTAAACATGATCACATGACATAATTCACCTACATGTTATCTGCGTAATCAGGATCGCATCATTTAATTCACATATGTGATTTATATGCTAAACAGAGGGCATTCGATATGATGTCTGAACTAAGAACATGGTGTTGAATATTGTATATATGATGTCTAAACTATGCAATGCAAGACACCATATGCATGATATGAGCAGTATAACCGTGCCAAGTTAGAGCATACACCTCAGTGGGGGAATAGGACTGGTCAACTGTCTCTGAATCCATCTCTGAGGAGCTATCGGGACCCAACAAGAGATCTGCTTCGATAGGTAGCACTGTCTGCTCTGAAGGCCTTGTTTCCACTCCAGATTTTTCCATCTCCCACCCAAATGGCTGATTCATAGGAAGAGTAGTTTAATGTACAAACATTGTCAACAAATGGAAATGTAATGAAGAAAAGGATGGGCAAGATATCATTCAAATATATGATGCCTGGTTAAACAGGATGGCATTGCACATTTCACATATATTATGGCTGGCTAAAAGACATGAGACTGCATAATTCTCATATATGATATAGAAACTAAACATGTGGCATTACAGAACATGTCTAAACTAAGCAGATGACATATATGATGTCAAAAGTAGGCACTGCAAGGCAACATATGCATGATATGACTAACATCATCATGCCAAGGTAGAGCAAACACCTTGGGGGTAAAGAGGAGTGGTCAGTGGCGTCTGAATCCGCCTCAGAACAGATATCTTCCTCTGGATTACAATCTGGAGAGGGGTGGGGAGGGTTTGCCATTGAACCCACCATGGAGCGATGTCTGCATGACATTGTATTGCCACGCAAAACTCTTCTCTTTTTCTCTACATGTTCAGCATGACTGTGTACAATATCTGACATGCATACGAAAAAAATATGGTGAGATTATGTAAGGAGAGCATGCAGAAATTTAGAGTGATGGTAACAACGAGTGGATCGACGTTTTTCCGTTGAACCAAAATAGCCCTAATGGATCGACGTGAATGTATAGTAATAAGTGATGCAACAAGTGTACAACCTCTTTGCCGTAGCCGTGTCGACCTCAACATCATTGGGTTGGTCACTGAAGCAGTTGAGGCAGAGGTGGCTGTCGGAGGTGTGCAGGAGGATTTGAGGAATCTGTAGACGGCGTCCAGGGCACTGCTCTGTTGTGATGGATTGTTCTGTCGTTGGAGCAGCTCCGGTGAGCCGTAAGACGTCAAGGCTGAAGCAGCACAAGACAGACATCATCAATCTCAAGTGGGATTCTAATAGCATCTCCAATAGATGATGTAAAATGGATGTAAAATTAACATCACGAAAAACCACCTGACTACAACAGATGAGGTAAAAACGGTTGACTCTAAACTTAACTGTCAAAACTGAAATTTACTGTGGAATCTGAATGCTACTGTTGAAACTGAACGCAATGGTAGCAGAGAGGCACTTGACATGTAGTTTAGGGAGGGTCTGCAGTTCATCTTCAACCTGCAACCCCCTGAGCCGCCAGCCACCACCGGCCGAACCGCCGGCCCCAGCGCCGCCTCACCGCCCCGAAACAACTCGCCACCACCACCCCGGCCAGCCCTCTAGGCCCCCCGCCGCCACCCTGAACCCTAAGATAGATAGTGGGGTACCTCTCCGGTGAGCCCCCATCCCCGCTGCGGGTGGTTCTTCCTTAACTCCGGTGAGCCCCCCCAACCCCTGAAAATTGACTGACCCAAAATTCGATTCAGTCAACTAAAGTGTGGCTTAATCGGAGCACAGCAGCAGCACGAGCGAGGGGGAGCGCAGCAGCAGCAGCTGGGCGAGCGAGAGCCGGAGCAGCAGTGAAAGTGCGTTATATCGACTAGAGGGGGGTGAATAGGCGATTTCTATGAAAGTCTTCAAAACGTGGAAGTTTCGAAGACAAATGATAGAAATTAACCTATTACCATGCAGCGGAAGGTAGACTACACTAGGCAAACCATAGTCAAGTATTCAATGAAGTGAAAGCACAATGACTAATAGCAGCTAGGTAGTAAGGATCAGGTAGGAAGATATTATGAAGCCAAACAGAACACGCAGTCACTCAGTGAAGACAAAAGATAGTGCAATCATACAATGACTTCACAAGGACCAATGGTAAGTAAAGGGAAGGGAAAGATGAAACCAGTGACTCGTTGAAGACAATGATTTGTTGGACCAGTTCCAGTTGCTGTGACAACTGTACGTCTAGTTAGGGCGGCTAGGTATTTAAACCTGAGGACACACAGTCCCAGACACACAGTCCTGAACACGCAGCTCAGGACACCCAGTCCTCACCGTATTCCCCTTGAGCTAAGGTCACACTGACCTCGCCCAATCACTCTGGTAAGTCTTCAAGGTAGACTCCCAAACCTTCACAGACTTCGTTCACCAATGATCCACAATGTCTCTTGGATGCTCAGAACGCGACGCCTAACCGGGTGGAGGATTCACAGTCCTCAAGTGTAATAAGTCGTCAGATCACACAGACAAGAAGACTTAAGTGATGCCTAACACTCTTTGGCTCTGGGTGGTTAGGGCTTTATCCTCGCAAGGAATTCTCTCTCAAAGGCTTCGAGGTGGGTTGCTCTCAAACGACAAAAGTCGTACTCTAACTCTGAGCAGCCAACCGTTTATGGTTGTAGGGGGTGGGCTATTTATAGCCACTAGGCAACCCGACCTGATTTGTCCGAAATGACCCTGGGTCACTAAGGAACTGACACGTGTTCCAATGTTCAGATTTCAAACTCACACGGCAACTTTACTTGGGCTACAAGGAAAGCTGACTTGTCCGACTCTGGACAAGATTCGCTCTCATAGTCTTCACTCGAAGACATAGGTTTTGGTTAAGCATCACTTCAGTCATTCTGAATGGTTCTCTTGGACCCCACTTAACAGTACGGTGGTTCCTATACTCAACAAAGAAGAAAAAGAACTACGAAAGATCTAAGTCTTCGAGCTCCATAGGCTTCATGCGATGTCTTCTCTTGTCATAGTCTTCAATCTGAATATCTTCATATACCACCTTTGACATCAATGTCTTCATACATTTTTAGGGGTCATCTCTGGTAGGAAAATCGAGTCAATGAGGGACTTCTACCTATGTTATCCTGCAATTCTCACAAACACATTAGTCCCTCAACTAGGTTTGTCGTCAATACTCCAAAACCAACTAGGGGTGGCATTAGATGCACTTACAATCTCCCCCTTTTTGGTGAGTGATGACAAACTAGTTGAAGTTTTCAACGGGGAATATAATATGTGAAATTGTAAGGGAATTGTCTTCATTAGTTGCAAGGGCTCCCCCTGAAGATGTGCATATAAGTAATTTGCTTTTGGAATGCAAATGCACATGGCAGGTTGTATTCGTGGAGATCCTCTTCAACTTATGATGACAATTCATTATGCATGAGAAGGTATGTGAAGATAATGACATGCATAATGGAAAATGGACGTCTGCAAAATGATCTAAGTGCGGAATTTATCGTCGCACATGCGGAATTTATCGTCGCATCACGAAGTGGCAAATAAGTAGCAGACGACCATCGAGTTTAGGTGTTACAACTCAAAGAACCAAATGTTTCAAAATGAGAGTTGTAAACACGAGGCAAAATATAAAGCAACCGCCCATGAGGACCCGCTTGAAGACTATCAAACTCATATGCTTCTCCCCCTTTTGTCAGTAAGGACCAAAAAGGATTGAAGACATAGAGCATCTACTCGTTCCCTTGAAGAGTAGGTGAAGCAGCAGGGTCGTCGGTGGTGTTCGGCGATGCAGAAGAGCTTGGAGCAGTGTCGAAGCATGCTGAAGGAGGTGGCGGTGAAGTAGCATCGTCTTCATCCTCGATCACTCTGGCATTCACAGTTGCAGCAGAGGAAGAGAACTCAGAGTCTTCAAGAGATGGAGTTCGTCGCAGCACTGCCCTTCGAGGAGGTGTGGAGTCAAACTTGAAGCGTTCAGAGAAGCCATCCTCTTGAAGATCATCTTCAGAGCACATAAGCGTCAGCCCTTTCCATGTGCGTCGAGAGGTTTCATGTGCAACAAAGGCATTCTTGGTGGCAAGATTGCAAATACGGTTGACATCCACCAAGAGGCTTTGCATTTGGCACTTCAGCCAGTCATGATGCCCATCATGTTTCTGATGAAGAGCCACCAGAAGCTCTCGGTCATTGAGAACACAAGTGCTCTTCTTGGGTCGTTGGGCAATTGTGCTATCGGTGGCTTCAGTAAGGGCAGGATGTGGTGCACGTGTAGTTCCAGCCAAAGGATACACACGAGTGACTGCTTCAACTCCTTCAATGTTCTGAGAAAAACTTTGATGCTCCGCATTCTGAAGACTTAGAGGTTCCTTGGCAGGCTCAGGATAAATGGCTTCAACGGACATATCCACATCAGGCAGAAAGATCCAATGATTGCGAGCAGATGGCTGATATGAGATAGCGGAGTGGAGTTTGATCAGCCGCATTATCCATGGAGCGTAGAACTTCAAGCCAAAAAGATCAGAGCCTGATGCAGCAAGTTGGCGGATGAAGAAGTCCTGTGCATTGAAGCATTTGCCATGAAGAATATAGAAGACCAAAGTCTTCATTGCACCTTCCAGCTTGGCATGTGGAGAATGTCCTTTGATGGGCCAGAGAGTTCGCCGTAAGATGTGATAAATAGTTCTTGGCAGATACTCAAGGTCTTCAACGAAGAACTCCTTGGGATATGCAGCATCTTGGGGCAATGGCTTCATCATACTGAGCATCTGACTCATGTTTGGTTCAGGCTTTTGAAAGATGCTCTCCACAGCTTCACTGTGAAGCTAACAGCCATGTTCGTAGAGATCGCCAGGAGTGGGGAGACCAGTGAGCTCAATGATATCAAAGGCTTTGGCTTCGTGATGAACATTTCCTGTCATCCACTCCAGGACCCAAGTCTTCGGATCTCTGTTCTACCCGCGGATGTGAAGTGTGGCATATAATTGGAGCAGCAACTCTTCATTCCAGTGCTCTTGGTCGGTGACAAACGGCAGCAATCCAACCTCTTTGAAGCAATCCAGAGCTTCTTCCAGACAGGGCAGACCAGCTATTGCTTCGATGTCAAGACACTTACGTGGGAAGATGCGACCTTGATTGTATAGAATGCAGGAGTAATAGCTTCGCTGTGGATAGCTCCAGAACCGATTAGATGATATTCTTTCCCTTGAGTAGGGGTTCCTGGAGCTATTGAAGAAAGTGTTGTCTGCTTTGAAGCCATTGACATTGAAGGATCCACGTGCTGATGCAGGACCTGGAAACCTAGGCAATCTTGGGATTGGCTTCTGTACCTGAGGCCTGCGCTCAACATGATAGTCAAACTGAGGACCAGCAGCAGGCGCAGGAACAGAAGCAGCAGCATCAGTGGCTTCACTGAATTCTGGTGCTTGGGTTGGTGAAGGCTCCACATTAGCTTCAGCCATGACAGTGTCAGTGGCGTCGGTGGCAGCCTCAAGATTCTCAACCTCCACTTGACGAGCTGGAGGGTCGGTCACAGTCACGTTCTCCTCGAGAACAGCTTCTTGGTGAGACAGGGGTGTAGCAGCACTTGGGGTTTCTTCTTCATCGGCTGATGCAACCGGAATGTCTTCAGCAGCTTTAGCTTCAGACTCAGAGACTGGAGGCCTTCGTCCTTTGCGAAGCCTACGTAACACAGGCGATGCCTGTGGAGTTGGAGTTGGCTGGGCCTCAAAGTCTTCTTCCTCTTATGCTTGTGGGTGATCAGCCCATGATGCATCCTGAGCAATTGGCGTCAGAGGACGACCAATGCTGATGAGCACAGGCGATGATACCTGTTGGTGCTCGAGCTGAGGAAGAACTGCATCATCTTCAACATGGTCATGGTGACCAATGTCTTCAGCAGCGATGGGATCAGTTGCTGGAAAGTCTTCAGCTTCATGAGCCCCTGTGAAAGAAGGCTCATGGACAGTCAGTTGGCGCTCTTGAGGTTCAGCGTCAGGGCGAACCATGGAGATGGGTTCAACAATCACGGGCTCTGTGGGAGCAGCCCGTTCCTTCTTGGTCTTCCGCTTCTTCTTGGAGGGGGCAGCAGCAGAGGCTTCAGGATGTTTCCTCTTGCTTCAGCCTCAGCAGTCCTCGTCTTCTTCAGCTCTGAAGCGGTTGACCGGGCCTTTGGCTTCGAGCCAGTCATGCTAGTTGGGAAGACAATGGGATCTGCTTCCTGCCTTGGTGCATTGGGTTCGGCCACAGTGGGCTTCTTCTTCTGCTTGGCAGCCATCCTGAGATCAATGCCCGGACGCCCAAGGGCATTGCGCTTCTTAGCCTCGTTGTAGCCTTGCACACACTTGTCAGCCAGGCTCTTCATGCGCTCACGAGAACCCTGAGCTTCTTCACGCTTCTTGAGAAAGGCTTCTTTAAGCTCGTGCAGCATGAGCTTGAAGTTCTTGACCTCTTGTACGCTGAGCTTGGTCATATGCTTCTTGACCTGAGCTTTTTCATAGTCAATCTTTTGCTTCAGTTCAACAATGCATTGGGCGATAGATAATTCTGAAGCAATGGCGCCATGGAACGCGACACTGAGGCCAATGAGAAGTTGTAGATCTTCGAAGATGAGGTTGGGCGTGTCAAACCACTCATCAATGAAGTTGTGGATGATTGCCACATCAAAAAGAGGCAGATCATTGAAGATTTCTGCTTCTTCTTTGCTCTTGATGAGTTGCTCAAGAGCGTCATCTGCAAGATCTTCATCACTGGACAGATCAATGGCATCGTTTCGCAGAATGGCAGTAGCTGTCAGTTCTTGGCCAGTGTGTGGCAGAGGCATCTTGACTTTCTAGGGCTTGGAGATGCGTGATAAATCTTCAGACTGCACACTGTCTTCAGGAGGTGCAGTAGCCAGTGGCTTTGCCCATGAGATTTTTGATGCAGAGGCAGGCTTTGAAGCTTTAGGCTGCTTCAACTTCTTTGGCTTCGGCGCTGCAGGCGCTTCACCTGATTCAGCGTCATCTGCAGGCTCATTCACAGCAGTCCCTTGAACCACGATATGGGTGATGAGACCTTCAAGGTTGTAGAAAGGACCAATGACATTAGGTTCTGCATCGCGAGTTCCATCGGCACGGGGAGCAGAGGGACCAGGGTTGAAGTCTAATCCCAAAGACTTCTTGTTCTGCTTCGCTGAGTTCTGGGCAAACTGAAAGTTGCGCTTAAACAGATTGTCGTCACGACACCATAGCAGTGACGATGGGTCAGCATCCGCATGCTGTGGTCCATGGACCATGCAGGGATAGAAGCCTTGTTCAATGGCTTCATCTCTGGTCCCGGGTTGAAGATTTTTGTAGAGGATGTCTCCCCATGGTCGCTTGATGGTATTCTTTTCAGCATATTCCTTTGTCACAAATCTGTATTTGAACCACTGTTCTGCCCAATAGCGTCAAATCCATTGGATTCGTGTCTTGCACTGATTATAATCCTCTTCAAGATCTGTCTTGTACAGCTCTAAGAGGTCATCGGGCAGATCTCTTGATGTTTCTCCTCGACGCTTTCTGCCACCCTTCCTTGCTGATTTCTCTGAAGGGATGAACTTTAAACTGAATGGCTTCAATACGTTCAAACGCTTCAAAGGATTTCGCTTGCTGGACAAACAGGAACTGGCTTCGAGAGAATTTATGTGATACTGTAAGAATTCTGCAAATGAATGCAGACTATGAGAACCAAGGGATTCTCCCACGGACATGTACCTGTGACAACATTAAGGTGCGAGGGAAGGGGAAGAGGTCATATGCATTCTCAGAAGATTTTGAAGATAAATCAATTTAGAAGACATTGACCTCATCGTGCAAAGACATTCACTCATAGATAAGGAGTTGGTTCCAGATTTGTACGAATCCACGGATCAGTACAAGTGACGAATCTAACTAGTTTGTGAAGCATAAGTGAATATACTAGGCATATTATGAGATGCAGTTTGAAGTGGATCCAACATGTGTGAACAAAAACCACTTCTGGTAGAAAGTGACGAATCTATAGGATCAAAGGGGCCGTAAAAAGGAAGTTTTATTTACCACACATAGAACTGCTAGACGGAGTGGAAGAGGAGGCCGAGCAGTCCGATCGTCCGTGCCCTAACTTGGTGACGGAGGACACCTACGGCGACGGCGGAGAAGACGATGTCCGCGGTCGGCATGAAGACGGCGCCGGAGAGGTTGCGGCAGCTAATCGCTTCATCACTGGCATCGTCGAGGGCTAGTGGTGGTGCTAGGGTTCGTGCGAGAGTGGAAGAAGAGATAATGACTGTGGTGAGGCGTGTATTTATAGGGACAGGGGCGGCTCAGTGTTATTACACAGGTGCCCCTGGCGATTCACATCTTAGGGACACGTGGCCATCATGCATCATATGAGGGGTTGTTCCACGTCCCACACACGCCTGGATTGTCGGGTGGTCGTTCCCACTTCTCCGGGTTTCAGGTGAAGGAATGAGCATTGAAAACGGACTTAATGTTTGTCTCTGTATCTTCTGCTGACAAGGACCTAGAGAAGACATTTGACAGTTTCAATAGAATGCATATGATTTGGAGAGATAGAGTTTGAGATAGAAAGCATAGAGAGGTTAGGGTCCGATCACATTCACTTAGTTCAAAATATTCAACAAGAAGACATAGCTATAAGTGAATGCTATAGAGGACATAACACTAGTATATATATATATATTCAACATAGTGAAGATAATCATGAAGACATGTTGAGATTGAAGCCAAACCAAATGTGAAGACATAGCAAATGTAACGCCATGAGTGAAACACTTCAAACAGAACATTTGGTGGTGGCGTTACCCACCGTATAGGAAGTATTAGACCCAGACACGGCGCACAATTATCGTGGCGCTCCGAAGTCAAATTCCACATTAATGTATTCACACTTAGAATGTATGTCTTCATTGATTGAAGATATACTTTACTTCGTGTGTTGCACATCTAAGTCATCAATATGCATAAGTGTTAGGATGTGTGCCTGATCACAGGACATTTGAGGATTCCAAGATATTTAGCTCACACCGTAACTTGCAAAATCTCTTCTCATCCAAGGGCTTGGTGAAGATATCTGCCAATTGCTCTTCAGTGTTGACGTGTATGATATCAATATCTTCCTTCACAACATGATCTCTGAGAAAGTGATGACGAATTTCAATGTGCTTTGTCTTCAAGTGCTGAACTGGGTTGTTGGCAATCTTGATGGCGCTTTCGTTGTCGCAGTAGAGTGGCACTTGCTTCAGATGAATGCCATAGTCCTTGAGTGTTTGCTTCATTCATAGAAGCCGAGCGCAGCAAGATCCAGCAGCAATATATTCAGATTCAGCAGTGGAGAGAGATACACAGTTCTGCTTCTTTGAAGACCAACATACAAGTGATCGTCCTAGAAAATGACATGTGCCTGATGTAGACTTGCGATCCACCTTGTCACCAGCATAATCAACATCTGAGAATCCAACCAGATCAAACTCTGAGCCCTTTGGATACCATAATCCTAGAGTTGGGGTGTGAGCCAAATATCGAAGAATTCGCTTCACAACAAGTGATGCGACTCCTTTGGTGCCGCTTGGAATCGAGCACACATGCAAACACTAAGCATAATATCTGGCCTAGATGCACATAGATAAAGTAAAGAACCAATCATGGAGCGGCATACCTTTTGATCGAACTCTTTACCATTGTCATCAGGACCCAGATGATGTTTGGCTGGCATTGGAGTCGTGAAGCCTTTGCAGTCTTGCATACTGAACTTCTTCAGGCAATCTTTGAGATACTTCTCTTGAGATATGAAGATGTCATTGCGTTGCTGACATATTTGAAGACCGAGGAAGAACTTCAGCTCTCCCATCATGGACATCTGATATTGCTCTTGCATCATATATCCAAACTCTTCACTGTACTTTTGATTGGTGCAGCCGAAGATAATGCCATCCACATATATTTGGCATACAAATAGTTAACCATCATATGTCTTCGTGAAGAGAGTGGGGTCGAGGGAACCAGGTATGAAGCCTTTGCTCTTCAGGAAGTATTTGAGTGTGTCATACCAAGCCCGAGGGGCTTATTTGAGGCCAAACAGTGCCTTGTTGAGCTTGTATACCATGTCAGGATGTTTTGGATCTTCAAAGCCAGGCGGTTGTGCAACATACACTTCTTCTTCAATCTTGCCATTGAGAAAAGCGCTCTTCACATCCATTTGATATAGAAGTATGTTATGATGATTTGCATAGGCCAGCAGTATGCGTATGGCTTCAAGTCGAGCCACGGGAGCAAATGTTTCATCGAAGTCAATCCCTTCCACTTGAGTATATCCTTGAGCAACGAGACGAGCTTTGTTTCTGACAACTTGAGCATGCTCATCTTGCTTGTTGCGGTATATCCATTTGGTGCCTATTATATTGTGCTTCCGAGGGTCAGGACGCTTAACCAGTTCCCATACATTATTCAGCTCAAACTGTTGAAGCTCTTCTTGCATAGCTTGAATCCATTCAGGTTCCATGAAGGCTTCTTCAACTTTCTTGGGTTCTGTTATTGAGACGAATGCGAAGTGCCCACAGAAATTTGCTAGCTGAGTTGCCCTTGAACGAGTGAGCGGACCGGGTGCATTGATACTATCAATTATTCTCTCAATCTGCACTTCATTGGCAACACGAGGATGTACAGGGCGAAGATTTTGCTCTTGCTGATCATTGTCATTGTTAGAAGGATTGTCTTCAGGCTGAGCATTGTCTTCAGGTTGATCAGGTGCGGATATGATAAGTTCCTCTTCAGGTTGAGCTTCAGAGGGTATGATTTCTCCAGTTCCCATTAGTTTGATTGATTCACTGGATGGAACTTCATCTAGCACATTTGGCAGGTGCGCTCTTTGTGAACCGTTAGTCTCATCGAACCGCACATCCACTATTTCAACCACTTTATAATGAAAGAGATTGAAGACTCTGTAGGAGTGCGAATCCTTTCCATATCCAAGCATAAAACCCTCATGTGCTTTTGGTGCAAATTTTGAAGTGTGATGTGGATCCTTGATCCAGCACCTGGCGCCAAATACTCTGAAGTAACTGACATTTGGCTTCTTGCCAGTAAGGAGCTCATAAGATGTCTTGTTCAGAAGCTTGTGAAGATAAACACGATTGATTGTATGGCATGCAGTATCAATAGCTTCAGGCCAGAATTTTCTTGGAGTCTTGTATTCATCTAGCATCGTTCGGGCCATCTCAATGAGTGTTCTGTTCTTGTGTTCGACGACGCCATTCTGCTGTGGCGTGTACGGGGCTGAGAATTCATGTGTGATGCCCAAAGTATCAAGATATGTATCAAGGCTAGTGTTCTTGAATTCACTGCCATTGTCACTTCTGATGTGCTTTATCTTGGCGCCATAGTTGTTCATTGCTCGATTTGCGAAGCGTCTGAAGACATCCTGCACTTCAGTCTTGTAGAGGATTATGTGCACCCAAGTATATCTAGAATAATCATCAACAACAAAGCCATAGAGACAAGCAGTAGTAGTAAGAGTTGAGTAATGAGTGGGACCGAAAAGATCCATGTGGAGCAGTTCGAAGGGTCGAGTTGTCGTCATGATTGTCTTCGAGGGATGTTTGGCCCTCGTCATCTTTCCTGCTTCACAGGCACCGCATAAGTGATCTTTCTGGAACTTGACGCCCTCGATTCCTATGACATGCTTCTTCTTTGCAAGGGTGTGGAGGTTCCTCATGCCAGCATGCCCTAGCCTCCGATGCCAGAGCCAGCATTCTGAAGCTTTTGCTAGAAGACATATGGCAAGCTGTGGTCCTGCTGAGAAATCTACCACGTACAAATCATCTTTCTGATACCCTTCAAACACTAGAGATTTGTCAGATTCCATTAGAACAAGGCAGCGATATTTTCCAAACATTACAATCATGTTCAAATCGCAAAGCATTGAGACAGACATTAAGTCGAAGCCAAGGGATTCAACAAGCATGACTTTATCCATGTGTTGATCCTTTGAGATTGCAACTCTACCTAGACCCAATACCTTACTTTTACCAGTGTCAGCAAATGTGATGTGACTCTTGTCGGATGGACGTAAGGTTGAGTCCATAAGAAGGCTTCTTTTGCCAGTCATGTGATTGGTACACCCACTATCAATAATCCATTCTGAAGACGCTGGTGTCGTACCCTACAGTGCAGTTAGGGGGATAGGCTTCACGAAGAGAATTGTGAAGCAAAAACATTTGACGAACCAGTGGGTTATGAAAGCTTAGATCCAGATTAGGACTGATAGGGAGTGTAGCAAGCGATTCAGGAACGAAGTACATAGTAAGACCATTTGGGCATTTGATCTTGAGCCCTACAAGATGTTTAAGGTCCCCAGCAATAGCGTCAGACGATTTTGGTTTTCTGCTGGAGACCCTTCCCTGCAAAAGAGAGTTAAGCTTTCTTAGCCACCCACATCTTCAAGGGTGGCTTAGAAGCAATAAGTCTAAGTGCAGCGTCTGAGAACTTTGGCTTTGGAGCCCTAGCAAAAAGTCTTGCAGGCGGACAATAGTACTCATAAGAATAAGCAGAATAGTTCTTGGTCTTATGAACATGGCGGTTTGATGAACCGCGCTCATATTCATAGGCCTGAGTATGGTTTCCCTGCAAAACATTTGCGTTAGTGCGACTCAGGTGAGTCCTCTGTCTGTATGAAGCCTTTGGACCGTATGAAGCCTGTGGTCTGGGGTTTGTCTTCTTCACCTGTGGTGTCATGATGACATTCACAGGAAGATTTTCCAAACACTTTTTCGGCACCCAAATCTTCTTCATAGGCGGCCCATTCTTGCAGTTAGTACCAATATACCTGGCAAACACTTCACCATTCTGATTCTTAAATAGTTTATAGTTTGCATCAAAGGATTCATCAATGACAATGGGGTTAGCACAAGTGAAGCCAGATAGATTGGATGGATCTGCCGAAGGTTCCTTTGCAGCAACCCATGTGGTTTTGGGGTACTGCTTAGGTTTCTAGTAAGAGCCATCAGCATTCATTTTCCTTATGAACCCAACACCCTCTTTCCTCGGGTTTCGGTTCAGAATCTGCCTTTTGTGGACATCACATAGTGTCTGATGCCCTTTAAGACTTTTGTACATCCCTGTTTCAAGCAATGTCTTCAACCTAGCATTCTCATCAGCAATAGCTGTGGTATCCTCAGCAGAGGGGTTAGTTACCACATCAACAGTTTAAGATATTGCAACAGTAGCAGCAGTAGAACATTCAGCAATAGAAGTAGCATTATCATGCTTAATGCATTTAAGACATGGTGGTTCAAATCCTTCCTGAGCAGAACTAATCTGTTCGGCGCGAAGTGACTCATTTTCCTTTTGAAGATCTTCATGAGCCGCTCTCAATTTCTCAAGATCTTGCTTCCTTTGAAGATAATCATAGGAAAGCTTTTCATGAGTTGTTGAGAGCGTTTCATGACGACTTTCAAGTTCCTCATACTTAACGTGAAGATTTTTTATGTCTTCAATTAAGGACTCAGATCGAGTCATTTCAGCGCCTAACAGATCATCGCTTTTGTCTAACAGTTTTTGAATATGTTCCATAGCTTTCTATTGTTCAGTTGCAATTTTAGCAAGTGTTTTGTAGCTGGGTCTTGAACCACAATCAGAGTCATCTTCACTAGATGTTTGATAGTGAGTAGTGCATGTGTTTACCTTGGCACCGCGTGCCATGAAGCAGTAGGTAGGAGCGGAGTAGTCCTTGTCATTTGCATCGGTGTGAGTGATGAAGTCATTGTCTTCAGTGTTGAAGATGGACTTGGCAACGTATGCGGTAGCCAGACTTGCAACACCAGAATCGGACTCCTCCTCAGACTCCACCTCCGCCTCCTCAGAAGCGGACTCCTCCTCTGAATCCATTTCCTTACCAACAAATGCACGTGCCTTTCCAGATGAGCTCTTCTTGTGTGATGAAGACTTTGAGGAAGACTTGGAAGAAGACTTTGAGTATTTCTTCTTCGTCTTGTTGCCAGAGTCATATTCCTTGCTCTTCTTCTTCTTTTTGTTCTCATTGTCCCATTGCGGACACTCAGAGATGAAGTGGCCAGGTTTCTTGCACTTGTGACATGTTTTCTTCTTGTAGTCATGAGCAGAAGCTTCATCATTCCTTGAGCTTGATCGTGAAGACTTTCTGAAACCTTTCTTCTTGGTGAATTTTTGGAACTTCTTCACAAGCATAGAAAGTTCCTTTCCAATGTCTTCAGGATCATCAGAACTGCTGTCAGATTCTTCTTCAGATGAGGAGACAGCTTTTGCCTTCAAGGCACGAGTTCGCCCATAGTTTGGACCGTAGATATCTCTTTTCTCAGAAAGCTAAAACTCATGTGTGTTGAGCCTCTCAAGTATGTCAGACGGATCGAGTGTCTTGAAATCAGGACGTTCTTGAATCATCAAGGCTAGGGTGTCAAACGAACTGTCAAGTGATCTCAGTAGTGTCTTGACGACTTCATGCTTGGTGATCTCAGTAGCGCCCAGGGCTTGAAGCTCATTTGTGATGTCAGTGAGTCGATCAAACGTGAGCTGGACATTCTCATTGTCATTTCGCTTGAAGCGGTTGAAGAGGTTGCGAAGGACACTGATTCTCTGATCTCTCTGGGTTGAGACGCCTTCGTTGACCTTGGAGAGCCAGTCCCAGACTAGCTTAGATGTTTCCAAAGCACTCACACGGCCATACTGTCCTTTGGTCAGATGACCACAGATGATATTCTTGGCAGTAGAGTCCAGTTGAATGAACTTCTTGACATCAGCAGCAGTGACACCTTCTCCAGCCTTGGGAACGCCGTTCTTGACGACATACCATAGGTCGACGTTAATGGCTTCAAGATGCATGCGCATCTTATTCTTCCAGTAGGGATATTCAGTTCCATCAAAGACAGGGCACGCAGCGGAGACTTTAATTATCCCTGCAGTCGACATAGCTAAAACTCCAGGTGGTTAAACTGAATCACACAGAACAAGGGAGTACCTTGCTCTGATACCAATTGAAAGTGCGTTATATCGACTAGAGGGGGGTGAATAGGCGATTTTTATGAAAGTCTTCAAAACATGGAAGTTTCGAAGACAAACGATAGAAATTAACCTATTACCATGCAGCGGAAGGTAGACTACACTAGGCAAACCATAGTCAAGTATTCAATAAAGTGAAAGCACAATGACTAATAGCAGCTAGGTAGTAAGGATCAGGTAGGAAGATATTATGAAGCCAAACAGAACACGCAGTCACTCAGTGAAGACAAAAGATAGTGCAATCATACAATGACTTCACAAGGACCAACGGTAAGTAAAGGGAAGGGAAAGATGAAACCAGTGACTCGTTGAAGAAAATGATTTGTTGGACCAGTTCCAGTTGCTGTGACAACTGTACGTCTGGTTAGGGCGGCTAGGTATTTAAACCGGAGGACACACAGTCTCGGACACCCAATCCTGAACACGCAGCTCAGGACACCCAGTCCTCACCATATTCCCCTTGAGCTAAGGTCACACAGACCTCGCCCAATCACTCTGGTAAGTCTTCAAGGTAGACTCCCAAACCTTCACAGACTTCGTTCACCGGCGATCCACAATGTCTCTTGGATGCTCAGAATGCGACGCCTAACCGGCTGGAGGATTCACAGTCCTCAAGTGTAATAAGTCGTCAGATCACACAGACAAGAAGACTTAAGTGATGCCTAACACTCTTTGGCTCTGGGTGGTTAGGGCTTTATCCTCACAAGGAATTCTCTCTCAAAGGCTTCGAGGTGGGTTGCTCTCAAATGACAAAAGCCGTACTCTAACCCTGAGTAGCCAACCGTTTATGGTTGTAGGGGGTGGGCTATTTATAGCCACTAGGCAACCCGACCTGATTTGTCCGAAATGACCCTGGGTCACTAAGGAACTGACACGTGTTCCAACGGTCAGATTTCAAACTCACACAACAACTTTACTTGGGCTACAAGGAAAGCTGACTTGTCCAATTCTGGACAAGATTCGCTCTCATAGTCTTCACTCGAAGACATAGGTTTTGGTTAAGCATCACTTTAGTCATTCTGACTGGTTCTCTTGGACCCCACTTAACAGTATGGTGGTTCCTATGACTCAACAAAGAAGAAAAAGAACTACGAAAGATCTAAGTCTTCGAGCTCCATAGGCTTCATGCGATGTCTTCTCTTGTCATAGTCTTCAATCTGAATATCTTCATATACCACCTTTGACATCAATGTCTTCATACATTTTTAGGGGTCATCTCTGGTAGGAAAATCGAGTCAATGAGGGACTTCTACCTATGTTATCCTGCAATTCTCACAAACACATTAGTCCCTCAACTAGGTTTGTCGTCAATACTCCAAAACCAACTAGGGGTGGCACTAGATGCACTTACAAGCAGCAGCAGCGCGAGCGAGCGAGAGCCGGAGCAGCAGCAGCAGATCCGGCTGGTATGGACGCCGGCGCCGAAGGGGCCTCGGACTGGGGGAGAGCCATCGTGGAGATGTCACCCACGGCGTCGGCTTCAAGGTAGCCGCTCCATGGGGGTGCGGGATGGAGCACCGTCGGCGCTGGGAGGTCTAGTTAAGGAGAAGGTGCGATGCGATTAGTGTACAACCTCTTTGGTGGCGCCGAGTAGGCCTCGGCTTCGTCCGAGGAGTCGGTGAGGATGTTGCGGTTCCGGTGGAGCAGGTTAAGGCGGCGCTGTGGGGATGGAGCAGCCGCGATAGACAAGGCGATCGTCGGAGCAGCTCCTTGGAGGTGGAGGACGGGGCGGCTGAACCGGCGGGATGGCGAGATGGATGACAGATCCTCATCTGGGGAGGTAGACGAGGGACGTCGAGCTGTTGCGATGGACGACGTCGTTGGGGAGGAGGCTCTGGCTGGGTAGCGGTGACGTGGCGGACGGAGGAGGGTGGGGTTTTGCGGCTGGAGCGGAGAGGTTATGGCGGCCTGGGATTTCGAATGGCGAAAAGGGGGCGATGGGAGGGGGTGAAGCAAGACATAGGGACGCGCTTGTCTAAAATGTAGGGTGTGTTACAAAAGTACCCCCCACCGATTTGAACTAGCGGCCCTTTTGGCTCAGGGTTAGAAGGAGGATTTCGCTTGTCGGGATTTGGCAGCTGGAGGGATGTTTCGCACGCGTTGTAATTTCAGGATAGCAAGGCGCGGGTTGTGAAGGCACCAGTTTTGGGAGCACAATATCTGAATTTTCGGGATATAACAAGACGCGGGTTGAATTTTAGGGACAAGCCTAACGTGTAGTAATATTGTACTTGTACGTACCAAATCAATTCGCACTTCCCTCAACCAAAAAGAAAACGAAAAAAATAAAACTATTCACACCACACAAAGAGAGAGTCTTGCCCCGTTTTACTATACAAATGCTATTCAAAGCTACTCCCTCCTTCCATCTATATAGGGCCTAATGCGTTTTTCGATGCTAACTTTGACCAAATATTAGAGCAATGATATATGACATGAAACTTACACAAAGCACACCATTAAATTCGTCTGTGAAAGGTTCTTTCAATGATATAATTTTCACATTGTGCATGTCATGTACTATTAATCTTGTCAATAGTCAAAGGCGGTCTTAAAAATCTCATTACGCCCTATATAGATGGAAGGAGGGAGTATGAATCCATGTTATGTCCGATTAAATTTTTTCGCTTGCTGTATAATGCATGTAACCTACTCATACCAACATTTTAGTGCATTCCAAATGTCTATACTACCGCTGCAATTCGAACTAAATTTGAATTCGTTTCTCTATTTCAATAAGAATCTACAATCATGATCGTTGCCAACTTCAACCATCATAGTTTCCTTGCTATCCGCCAGATATAAATCGGACGGCCTATAATGCAGGATGGCAGGCACACCATAATCAACAACTCCGTTTTTTATAAGAGTAGAGATAAAATATATTAAATGTAGTATAACATGTTCATAACCACACCATGTGTATCACCGTTATATATATTCACACATGCGTCGGTTTGAAACACTATGATAAATTGTTCAAATATCCGAATTCGCTTTTTATAATGAAGTATATATGATCTCTATTCGTGTTTTACACCCACACAACCCTCTTGTCATTGTAGCTAGCGCTAACTTTCTCTTGTGCATGCACACGCCCGCATCCCTCTCACCCTCCCTCAGCATTCTCTAGCTCCATCGTGCAAATTCGTCTTTTCACTTTAGGTCGTTCACCCACGGTGTGTGTAGGCCCCCCAGCTCCTTCTTTACGGCACACATCGATCGATATGCCTCTCTAGCCAGGTGTGCCTACCACAAACACAAGCTTCCCCTCTTCTCTTGTCACCGTCCATGCCTCACTCCCACCACTCTTTTGATCGTTCTCGTACTCGCACACTCCTCCCCCCTCAATATAGTATGCCTCTCGTACCACCTCCTACATGCATCCCTCTCTCTCTATCCTTCTCCTCGTGCCTCATTTGCTTCTAACACACACATGCATGTATACCGATCGATCTCCCAACATATACCTAGATCGACTTCAACTACCCCCCCCCATCGATCGACGTACCTCACAAGTTAT
>NC_041380.1:149240797-149308548 GCF_002162155.2 Triticum dicoccoides | reverse complement strand
CCTTAATACATGAGGTAGGCCTCTCTCCTCCTCCACACATATACCAGCCATTGTACCTCTATAGTTAATTGGGCCTCCCTCTTCCCCCACCACACACCGATAGTCGAGCGCTGCAAGTAGGTATCCATGCCACAGAGACAAACTGCACATGTCCCATCTCACGTTCCAGTAGGCCAGCCATTCTATATCTTTGACATGGGCACACACAAATTCGATGGCACTCTTTATCGATCGCGCGCGCGCACACACACACATCATCCCTCTCTTTGATTCTATGGACACCTCAAGCCGATGATACCTCCACTCTCTTCTCGTGGATCGCCCACTCTCTTCTCCTGGAGTATATGTTATATCCAGGACTCTATTTCACACACATTGCATATGTTACATTTTTTGATTGACCCCCCCCCCAAAAAAAGACTCTCAAGAACCCACACACTATATCTCTCTAGGTTTGTATCTCTCTCGCACAACCCCATGTAGGTGGTGTACGTATACAAGAAGAGAATAGGTGCACCGTGCACGTACTCACGCTTCGTGCCCAGCCACACCCACGCGGGTACACGGTGGAGCTCATTCCTTTACGAAATGGCAGCCCACGTGCTAATTTGAACGCCTGTAGCGGTTGTTTACCTAGGGAGGTCGTGTACCACGCGTGCACGAAACAAAGTTCGACTTGACGCGTTGTCGCGTTATTTTTAAATAAAGTTATATCGCTCAATGGCACATACATAGAATATAAAATGATTTTTATGGAGAAAAAGGTAGTCCGCTCACTATATACAATGGAGCCTGCCTGCCTGGTTTGTCGCTCTTTAGAGTATCTCACACAAGGCTACGGTGGCCTCTCTCTCTCTCACCGTTGGTCACTGATCCGGCCGCATCCCGTCCGCCAGGGGAAAGGGAGTGCGGTGGCCTCTCTCTCTCACCGTTGGTCACTGATCCGGCCGCATCCCGTCCACCGGGGGAAAGGGAGGAAGTGCATCGTTTCTCCGTTTGACGGTGCCGAGGTAGCACATCTCGATCTGCGGTACACGCCGTTCTCTCTGACCAAGCTCTGGTGCGGCAGGGCCTATGCCACCTGATCGCAGATTCCGCCCGCCGCTGCTCACCTAGTTACATCCCGACGACCTCCAGGTATCCCCTCCGGCCTTGCTCCACTGCCCGTCTTCCCACGTCGCTGCATGTGGATCTTCCTTAGTTCTTTGCCCAAACCGTAGCTCGTCCGGCGTACTTTCCATATTGCATTCTCGTCCTCACACTGTTTTAGACAAACACAACCGTGTTGTTATCTTCCCTTAGGACAAGGAATATGCTTATTTTTTGTCGTCGCATGTGTCATCAACTATTATTGGCCAGTAATTGTTTCCTTTCTACCACTTTTTTGCAAACAGGGCTATCAATTTCACCTCGTTGCTATTGCGACCTTTTGGTGAACTGCACAAATCACTTTTTTCTTAAGAGTGTTTTGTGCGGCTGTACTAAAATGTCACACGGGCAACGTCTCTACATTTCAGTGCGACTGCACAAAGGGAGATTGGTTTTGCTCTATCCTCCTCATCCAACTCCGAGCCTAATCTTCTCCAACTAGTTAGTATTAAGAGACACTGCAAAGGTGACCGGCTTCTATTTGTGTGTTTATTGTTTCATCAGCAGTCCTCTATTATCGTAATCACACTTAATATCTTTGGAATAGGGACGCTCAGCTCTATTTTAGTGGAATTGCACAAAATGATCGGAATGTTGCATGCTCCAGACAACTACTTTTTTCCCAACATGCTTGTTGATTTAGACAGAGCTGGGGGGACATTGCTGTCAGTGAAAGCATGGATCAATTTTAATTTAACACCTTCTCACAACTCTGTCTTCAGTTGTGATGTAATTATTAGCTCTGATCTGCTAATAATTGACATGCATTAGCAAGGAAGTTAGTTTTTTATTGTTTCCGAAAGAGCATCGATGGAAAGACATCCGAAACAAAAGCTGAAAGCTCACACCATTGTACAATTTCATGTCGCTGGAAAATTATTTGTATAGTACGTCAATTATGTAAACAAATGATGGAAGCTTGATAGCATTGCCAGAAGCCTCTTCATCATCCGGGTCAATGTGCCATGCACAAAATTATACTCCTTCGTTCCTAAATATTTGTCTTTTTTACAAATTTCAAATGGGCATATTTTAGAGTGTAGATTCACTCATTTTGCTTCGTATGTGTACTCCCTCCGTTCCTAAATATTCTATTCGTCTTTCTAGAGATTTCAACAAGTGACTACATACGGAGCAAAATGAGTGAATCTACACTCTAAAATATGTCTATATACATCTGTATGTGCCAGTCCATTTGAAATCTCTAAAAAGACAAATATTTGAGTAGTCACTCGTTGAAATCTCTAGAAAGACAAATACTCCGGAGTATATTTAAGAACTGAGGGGGTAGTGCACAACCGCATGGGAGACTCAGCCCGGTCGTTGCGCCGCATTAATAGTGAGTAATGAGCAGTCAAATCATAAGCCCCACCTTTCCCACTGTAAGTTGCTCTGAAGAAGCAACCATCAATACACTCTTCTTTGAATACGCTCATACTACTCCATCTGTCACTGTTTATACAGCGCGCTTCAGAAAAAAGAAAAAAAATCTGTGGGACCAAGGTGACTAGCGATCGGCTTGAAAAATAGCATTGGTAGTTATAGCATGGCGTATATTACTAGAGGGAATAATGCATACACACATGCATGCAGTGCTTCCACCCCGGGTACACACATGCATGCACTTACTCCACTCCGTAGTAGTACAGTACATGGAGAGAAAATTGTGGACTTGATTGCGGTTACCACGCCCTAATTAATTGAGCATTAAACCTAACACGTCTAAAGTCTCTCTGGTGGTGGAAATGCATTGAGAGAAATGCATCATAATGAAGCGTGCCCTGTAAACTGTGACAGAGGGAGGAGTAGTATGAAGGTGCAAAACCAAGTACGCGTATGGCCAGTCGCTCAACGCACGTCCTCTTGGCTTATCACTGACATGTGGGATAGGAGTGTGAGCAAACCGATCTCAATTGACGGCAAAGAGCCAACCCGCCGTTCCTTGAGAGAGACGAGAGGAGCGAGAACGCACAGACGGGCTCGCACAGAGGCCAAGATATATTCGAGCATGGTTGGTTGACCGATATCATTCATTACATGTTGGGCTGCCATTTTCCGCCCTTCTCCGGAATAAACATGTACTTTATCAGAGATAAAAAAATAAGAGTACAGACGCTCCACCATGCGGTACTAGTAGTATTACTACTCGTACTACTGCGCTTGGCTCTTCGCCTCTTCGTGAAGTCGAACAATGATGGTACTCCGCATGTTGTGTACTACAGTGTATGCCTCTCACAACCTGACACCGAATGAACTGATGCATGTCCACCGATGGTAGGTTGCATTAGTCAAAAGGCGTAAGCGAGCTTCACCTTGTCCTGCAAGCTTCTCCTTGTTCTGCGAGTTAACGGGACACACCAAAAAGTAGTGCTAGTCCATACTCCCTCCTTTTTGGTTAATATGGCTTCGAAACTACTACGCAGACGATACTTGTTCGGACGAAAGCTAGACGATGGTGAATCCATTGGCATGTCATAGTTTGCTCATAGGCATGGATGGCTTGATTAGCATCGTCGTGCAAGAATCGTGCACCATGAGTCATCTGCATAGCAGCGCTCATATGGCTTAATCTTTTTTGCGGGTAAATGAGAGAGATTTATTCATATATAAGCATTCTTAGGACGATCAGCCAAGACAGTGGTCACTAGGAAGCGAGGTACCCCGCAAAAAAGAAATAGGAAGCGAGGTGTTTCATCAAGCCAGCTCTCAACCACATTCAAAGTGCAGCAAGCACGGTTCGCACGAAGATGCGCCGCAAGGTTTGCTGACCTGTTTACATGCTGAATAACAAAAAGAGAGGAAATATTACCGAGCGCTACTATTTGTAATAGGATATGAGCCAAAATTAAGCGAGAATTGTGGCAACTGTTCCATGCAATCAACTTCCATTATCACATGCGAGAACCCTCGAAGAGAACCAAATGTGTTGAAGATTGCTTTATCACATTTTAAAATTATAATAAGAGTGCAGACGCTCCTCCACCCGGTTCGTACTAGTATAGTACGTACCTTTATAGACTATTGTAGTAGTACTAGTAAACTTTGCGCTTGGCTGTTCGCCTATTCGGGAAGTCGAACAATAATAGCACTAGTAGTAGTATAGTGTATGCTTCTGGAAATCTGACACCGAATTAACTATTGCACGTCCACCGCCTGAGCAAGGGAGAGCTTGCATTAGTCAAAAGTTTCTCCTTGTCCTGCGAGCCACCGCACGCAAGCTTCTCCCGTCCTGCAACCTTCTCCTCGTTCGGCAAGTTGACGGGACACAGCAAAGTAATGCTAGTCCATACTGCCTCCTCTCTGGTTAATATGGCTTAATTTCAAATGGGATAAATACACTGTCTGTCACTGTATATTTGTAAAAATACGGTCAGTGGACTTCATAATACGCTCATTGCGCTCAATATATATATTTTCCGGTGTTTATACGGTCACTAGCTCACCCTGACTGAGTATGTGTGTGCATGCACGTGTAGGTTAAGCACTTGAGCGTGACCGTGTGTGTTCCGTCGTGTGCTCGGACATGCATGCATTAGGGCATTGCGCGCATTTTTGCGTCCATGTGTACGTGTGACTGTTGCATACATGTAGGGGGAGTATGTGTAGGGGCCACTAAGGAGCAGTCAAATCACACAGTAAGTTAGTCGGAAGAAGCAACCATCATTTCACTCTTGAATGACACGTACGCAATATAAAATAGTTGATATGGAGAGAAAAAGAAAACCACTATATATACACTAGCAGGAGCCTAAGCTACAAGCCTTCTTACTTAGGTTGCTCTCTTCACAAGCATAGAACGACGGGCCTGATCCCGCAGTTGGGGGAAGGGAACAATGTTCTGCGTAGACGCGGTCGACATCGGCGAGGGAGAAAACCCACAGTCTACGCGTCCCAATCGGGGGTCACCGCGGTATGGGCCGATGTCGCGTCCCAACCGCCCTTCTAGCTACAGCCCGACGTCCCAGGTAGTCCATCTTCCTTTTGGAGCCGGCTTGCTCCACTGCCGTAGCTCCATCTCCATGTCGATCTTTCTCTACTTCTACGGGCTTCTACTTGTGATGAGTTTATGTCTCATGAACTAGTGCCAGTACTATTATTCTAATCACACTTCTTCAATATCTTTGCCATCAGGGATGCTGAGGTTGATTTTAGTGGAACTGCACAAAAGCATCGTATGATCCAAGGGTGCCAGCCATCTTTCCTTCGACAACTTCTACCTGGCCAGGAAATTAAATCATCTTTAGGGTTTAGGGTTTAAGTCGTAGTGACCCCATCAGTAGTTTTTCTTTCGTACATGCTCTCATAACTTTTTTCTTTAGTTGTGAAGTAAATATTGGCTATGATCTGTGAATCATTGAGATGCATCAGCATGCGTGTTAGTTTCACTACAAAAAAATACACTTCCGTGATGATACGTGTTTGTCACAGTAGGTCGCTTTTTTGTCATGCATGTACATCGATGACAAATTTATGACAGAATCAAGATAGTCATACATGTGCTGTCGTAGAAGTGTTCCATGACATTACCAAATTATCATCACGGAAGTGTCCACTTCCATGACAATAAATCGCGCGTCCCAGAAGTGCTTTCGTCAAGGGTGACCGACATGTGGCATCCACCGTAACGGAACGCCGTTAAGCTATCGGGTCGGGTTTTGGATCCGATAACCCGTTAACAGCCCCGACCAATGGGGATTTTCCATGTGTAAAATCATCATTGGCTAGAGGAAACACGTATTGGCTCATCATTGGGACAGATGTCATCCGCTCACTGGACAGAAGGCGCCTATGATACGTCGACACGTGGCACGTCCCAACAGTGGCCCATTCCTGTGAAAAGGCTGGCCCATTTGACTTGGTCAAAAGCTAGCGGGCCGGCCCATGGAAAGCCTGTTTAACGGCCTGTTCGCATATAGCCTATTTATAGCCCGCTAACACAAGGCCCATTACACCCTATCCGAATTAGGCCCAGTAGCATCATCTGGGCCGTCCAATATGATTCCAGCCCGTTTTCACTTCTGGCCCATGTATAGCCCATGACGTCTTTTGGCCCATATGAGGCCCTTTGTAATTCTTGGCCCATTAGCGGCCCGTGCTGAAACTGGCCCGTAATGAACAGTGCATTACTTTACACCCATTAGCGGCTCGTGGTGAAACTGGCCCGTAATGAACAGTGTATCACATTATACCCATTAACGGCCCGTTATTCCGTTGGGCCGTTTCCAGCCCAAGTTAACTTTCGGCCTTCTGAGGGCCCATTTATTCTTGGGCTCATTTGGAGCATTCGGTTACTTATGGCCCGTTAGTGTCATTTTCTGTTTATGGGCCAAATTCAGCCCGTCGTTATAGTCGGCCCGTTTGTGGACCGTTAGTCTGTTGGGCCATTTTCATAGCATCACCAAATACAGCCTATTAACGGCCTGTTATGGTCAGCCCATAAAACGTACGATTTCCATTAAAGTCCCATCTACGGCCCATTAAAGGCCCGTACAACACCCATAAATGAGCTGGCGGCCTATGGATCCTACGAGACGTACAAGGCCCATGGATCCTACGAGACGTAGAAGGCCCATGGATCCTACGAGACGTAAAAGGCCCATGGATCCTACGAGACGTAGAAGGCCCTTGGATCTGACGGCCCGTGAAGGGCCATGGTCGGGCGAATTGGCCCCCGTTTGAACGATATAGCATATTCAAAGAATTATCATACTCAATACTGTCACCTCTAAAAAGCCTACACTATTACTTCAAAGAGATCAAGGCATAGAAAGGTAGAATAATCCTACACTATACAATAAAGAAATTACAGCCGATTATACCCACTGGGCATTATGGTTCGGCATAGGTGATAATAAAGCATACACAAACAGCAACTTACATACACTGGGCAAATACAGCTCATACATCATGGACACGCATCAACTTAACTCCATTTGAACTATAATCTCTTCAGAAAATAGGATTGGCCGGATTCAGATAGCACAAATTTCAGTCTGCAAAATCTCCAATTCCTTCATAGTTACCTCAGTGTCTTGTTTCATTTTTTGACTCCTGCATCTAATACCGGCATGTCCAGTCTCAACTTGTTGATTATACGTTGATAATCATGTACACGTTGTCTTGCCACCTCTAGTTGATGCTCGAGAACATCAGCACATTCCAATTCCAATCCATAATCATTCGGTAATGGCCATGCCACACTGCTCGCATATCTTTGTGTTGATGTCACTTCATCCTGAAATGTTTCTATAAGTACACATGACTAGGGCAAAAATATAGTTACAACAGTGAAGCAAACAAGACACTATTTTGTACTACATGGCAAAATAGGACTAACAATAATGTTACACGTCACTTTCAAAAAAAATGTTACACGTCATGAAGCATAAGCAGGTGATATTTTAAAAATTATAAAAAAGATAGTCTGTGCAGCCTTCATACAGAAATCCCTCTTAGCTCACCAGAGGAGCATGATGTTGGGGCCCAATTGAAAACACAGACAAGTTACAAATTTAGACAGCACGTTGCATACAAGTAAGCAAGCAGTTGGCCATTCTGTGCCTCAATTAAAGTCTTAGGGAGCATAATGAACAGCAGAGGGTTTCATACAAACATACTACAGCAGGCAAAACTATGCAATCATTAGCGTAGTATAAACTAGATTGTGAGCCTCATGCAATAATAGTTGGTTAATAGACTTCAAATCTTCAGGCACACTTCGGCAGAGTAATTAAATGGTAAGGCCTTTAATTATGTCAACTAATAGTGATACAAGTACCGAACATCGGGCATGATTATTTGGGCATCTCATTAACTGAGTACAAATAAAGCAATTGAAAAGAGAAAATTAACTATGCCTGAAACAAACAAGGAATTGAACTGTTGAGTTGCATACAGTGACTTACCTTAGCAGGTTGAAGAGGCTCAGCGCAGCTCCTACTTCTCTTGCAAGGCTCCTTCCTAACATCTTGTACTTGGAAATCCTCAATCTTATCTTCATTGCACCCCCTCTGCAAGGTGACACAAACTAGTTACTCGTCTCCTTGGAAGATAAATATGCATACTTTCCAGTCTGTGAACACAAAAGAATGAGATTATAACAAAACAACACCACATAATGAAACATGCCGCATCTCTTGCACTTGCACACAATGAAATGAGCATTTACTATGTCTGCACTATGTAAAAACTAGGCATACCTTCGAACTGGATCTTCGGGTACTCTTGGAGAGCCTACTGTAGTGTACAACCAAACCTTTATGTCACCTATGAGTTAGACAAGGCCCCACTACAGCAGCCCGTAGTGTTTAAATCATTGACAAGCTCTATTAGAGTGTTATGTCAAGAACAACAAGTAATCAAACCAAACAGTCCTAGTATGGTTGGCTGATGCAAACAAGCAATTGAACAGATGTGTGAGCAAATCTTACATATCAAGGAAAGAAGCAAAGAGGGAGGCTTAAAGACCATCACTTGACTGACCTGATTTAAGGGGCATTTAAACATCATGTGCAACGTATGAACTAACATAAACATTGCATATTCCAGATTCTACAATGGAATGGACATGCATTAGGTTATGCCATGTATGATGATGCCTAAATGTACAGATAGCAGGCAGGAGTGATTCATCATTGCATGCACAATTGAATTGCAGGTTAAGGGCCAGTTTGATTCCGCCTTTTCAGGGCATATTGTCAAAATAAGCCATAAAATATGTAAAGAAGTCATTTTTGAGTTATGGGCTTGGGCTTAACTAATTTCTCTTTGGAGGGGGTGTTTCAGGTAGAACCTCACTAAAAATTGAAGGGAGGGGGAATAGTGAAATGACTCTGTTGTCTTCCTATATTACACTCAAAATGCAACTGCTGACGCCCGTGTCACACCTGACCCTCAAGTAAAAACAAACATGCAAGCATTCATTGCCCTGCCCGCTTGCATCTCCTCTCCCCTTTCCGTCTACCTCGATCCCCTGCCTGCAGCACTAGGGTTCCTCCAGCGAGCCATCGCCATTGGTCCCATCTGGCCTTGTCCTCGACGATGCTATGTCCAGTTAGGCTACATGGCTGGCGGGTAGGGGCAAATCTCCCTGGCTTCTCCTCCCTCTGGCGCCGCCCCTCATTCTCATGGTCTCCAGCAGCTGCTCCACTGTGGTTCGTCCAACGCACTACTCCGGCGGGCGCTGCACAACTAGGGCTGATGCCACACTGCGGCAGAAGGCACCTTATTCCCCCTCCCCTCCTCCCAGGCCATGGCCTTGAGGTGCTATTGAAGGATGAGCTCATCCAACAAGGTGAGGATCTCCTCTGATTTTTTTCCAAATTTTCGTTCTGATCCACTATACGATGAATTGCTATGAGCTGCTTCTGCTGCTGCTAGATGATGCATTGCTATGAGCTGCTCCTGCTGCTGCTATATGATGAATTGCTATGAGCTGTTGCTGCTGTATGATGAGTTGCTATGAGCTGCTTCTGCTGCTACTATATGATGAATTGCTATGAGATGATGCTGCTGCTATATGATGAGTTGCTACAAGCTGCTCCTGCTGCTGCTATATGATGAGTTGCTACAAGCTGCTCCTGCTGCTATATGATGAATTGCTATGAGCTGCTCCTGCTGCTGCTATATGATGAATTGCTATGAGCTGCTCCTGCTGCTGCTATATGATGAATTGCTATGAGCTGCTGCTGCTATATGATGAATTGCATACTGCTGCTGCTCTATGATGAGTTGCTATGAGCTGCTGCTGCTATATGATGTTTTCAGGTGGTGCTGCTATACGATAATAACCAGCCACTTGGACCATCGAATTTCAATAAATAATTGTTCTTCATTTAAATGTGGGTCATGCTTCTTCGTTTAAATTAGGCAATGTGATCCCTATGGAAAACATTGACCAAAGTAGATTGTGCCAAGTAGATGGTATCTTTGTATTTGCATTTTGAGCAAATAGTGATGGTCTGTTTTCCTATCATATTAATTACTGCACTGGGTTCAATTTGTGATGTTTGCAAGTCAAATTAATTTCCATATGGGCAGCAAAATGAAAAAAATATAATGCAATCTAGACTTTCCACTGATCATACCAAAGATAAGCTGAAAACGCAATGAAAAGAATTGGTTGGCTTATTACATGGAGCTTATATTCACAGGTGCTTATTTTCTTAGGATAACTCATAATAATTGTCCCTAAGAAACTTGGCTAATAGAACTGGCATACAAATAACATGTCACGATGATTGCAATGGAGGAGTGACGTACCATGGCACACTGTATAGGCTCACCGCTGCCTCTCCTTTTCTTGTGATGTTCCATGAAATTGCCACATATATCTTGTACTTTTTCATTGTGTAACCCTATCTGCAAGTTGACACGGCTAATTTCAGACATCTCTACATGATACTACATTGCATATCCCTTGCGCATATTTAAACCACCAATTAACGATTGTGTGCGTACTATAAACTAGCCATGACTCTGTATGCTGGACTAGCAGGCACTCTAAGGGATCCTAATGTAGTGCACTGGAATTCCTACATGCCACCTACGATTTTGTGTAATGTACTGCCCCTGTTCCTAAATATATGTCTTTGTAGAAATTCCAGTATGGACCACATACAGATGTATATAGATGCATTTTCGAGTGTAGATTCACTCATTTTGCTCCGTATGTAGCCTATAGTGGAATCTCTAGAAAGACTTATATTTAGGAACGGAGGTACGAGGTAGTATCATGTATGACATCTACATATCTAATTTAGCAACCAGTAGTAGAAATCATTGTCTGCACAAAGGGATTACTGGTCGAAAATCCTAGCAAAGCACGCTGGCAGGCACAGAACAATACAAGAGAGAGAGACACGCTTACAAGATCATAGCAATGCCTCAGTCCAGGATCTTGGTTGGCCAAGTTGTTAGATCCAGAAGAAACATCGTCCTTGTAGTTTTTGCCAGCTGCATAACAGGTAACAGCGACCGGTTAGTATATTTGAAGTACATCGGGCAGGTGATGCTGGACGGGTTTAAAGGTGACAAGTACCTAGGCCGTGGCGGGTGCTTGGCATCTCTCCAGACTATGGGAATCAGGTTAGAAACGTCGAGGGTGATGACGCTGCGCTGGCTGTCGGGGTCTGGTAAGGAGATCTAGAACCGTCGAGTAGGGTGTTTGGGGAGCGGCTCCGGTAGGGTGGACTACGGTGTGGGCGAAGCGGATCTATGGCTGTGGACGAGGGCGTAGGTGAAGCTGCTCCGGTGGTTGGGTTAAGGATGGTGTCGATGATGCGGATCTGCGGCCGTGGACGGGGCGTCAGAAGCTGCTTCGGTGGTTGGGTTAAGGGTGGTGTCAACGATGCGGATCTGCGGCCATGGATGGGGCGTCAGAAGCTGCTCTGATAGGTTGGATGAGGGTGCGAGGAAGCAGATCTGAGGCCGTGGACTTGTGAGTTGGCAAAGCGGCCCCGGTAGGGTTGAGAATGGTATAGGCGAAGCTACTTCGGTAGGGTTGAGGAAGGTGTCGGCGAAGCGGCTCCGGTAGGGTTGAGGAAGGTGTCGGCGAAGAGGATCAGAGGCTGTCGACGGGGGCGTCGGTGGGGCGGCTCCGGGGGGTGCGGACGAAGCGTCTCCGGTTGGGAGTACGAATGAGCCGCTACAGATGCGCGGCGGTTGACGAGAGTACCGGCGAAGCAGATCCGGCACCGTGGACAAGGCCGGCACTGAATGGGCTGTGGTACAGTGGTGGATGAGCAGTCTACTTGTTTCTAGGGGAGGTGGGAGGGGTAGATGCGGCCGCAGAAGCAGATCCGGCGAGGTGGACGTCGCTGGCAGTGAATGGGCTATGGTACGCCGGTGGATGAGCAGTCTAGGGTTTCGAGAGGGGAGGGGAGAAAGGGCGATGAAGTACGGACGGTGTGATGTAAGATGCTCTGGTGCTGTGGAGTTAGTCGTTTTTGCGGGAGGGGGAGAGGAAATGGGGGTGTCGTGTAGTGGGGGAACCGGAAGTTACCAAAGCAGCCCCGACCTATCATGTAGATGAGGGCGGTATTGTAACTGTTGGTCTCCGTGCACCAAGGACAAAGGGGGGATTTCGCATGCTAAAGACTAAGGTGGTGGAAATTTTAGAAGGAGGCGGATATTTTGACGCCTGCGGGATCGTTCGTATCCAGTTTCAACTAATTTTGGACCGTGCTAGCGGGAAGGTCATACTAGACTGTGTACACGGGGCACGCGTCAGCAGTTAATAACTGGTGTGAAGTCCACCCCGGAAAAAAGACAATAACTCGGGATGATGCGCCGATAACTTGGACGTTCACACGGGCGCGGCCAATCATACGGGTGTAGTGGCGCCTTCACAAAAAAGGGATCAAACGCTCAGCCTATGTATTTCTTGTGTAAATAGATAATTTAGTGCCATTGGTTATTTACTTTAAACATAATGCATTGACATGTTAGTGTAGAGGCGCACAAAAAGAAATGGATATTGTAGTCAGCTACTTAAAAGTGTTACCTCATATGATTACATAGCCTCCATTTCATAAATTGCATACCCGTTGAATTCATATATGAATATTACATATATTACTTCAAAATAGAAACTTAAATCATCCAAGACTAATGAATTTGAATGCAAGAGTAACAATGGTGCATGTTCATGGTAGCTACATTGGTTGTTTGAAGAAACATCACTATAACTTTGGCATGCACAACTAAAAAGGCTTATTTAAATAGAAAAAATGTGATATGTGAGTGTCCAATCTTTATAGCATTGAATCGATATTGTACCTTTGGCCACGATACGAAGTAGATATTGACTTATGTTCAAGCGATGCACGTCCACGATCGCTAGATAGTGATACGTGAATGAATTGTGCAATCTCTCTCACACGCATACATATCTCATTTCCCTGTGGGCATCGGAATCACACACGCGCACTTCGTGTATTTCTCTCCCTCCGTCAGGGTTAAACTCGTCTTTCTACCCCGTCCTACAAGTCTCTCACACAGAAACACACACGCTCTCTATGTCTAACACGCCCACACCTTTAATTCCGCCCACCCACAACCACTAATGTCTCTCACACATATGCTATCTACCTATCCCTTAATATAGCTAGATATGTGTCACACAAAGTTCTTCTCCCTACTAGCAAGATGCCCATGCGTTGCACGGAACATCAAGATGCATTTGTATGAGAAGTTTATCTTGTGGGAGAAAAGGATGAACGAGGGAATGCCTTATTTGCAAATGCGGAGAGGGGTGTGGGTATCTTTTTGCAAAATTGCCATAGTTTCCTTCCTGTCCGTCGGATATAAATTGGATGGCCTATATTGCAGGATGGCGGGAACACCATCATCACCAACTCTGTTTTTTATAAGAGAAGAGATATGTGAGTGTCACTGCCCCCCCCCCACACACCCACACTTCCCAACACCGATGGAGTAGGGTGACACCTCGATCTTGATACTAATCTATCGACTGGCTTCTCTCTCAAACATACACACACACACACACTACCTGGCACCGAAGGAGTAGGGGTGGCACATCAATCTTGATAATAATCTATGTACTCCTCTTTCAAACACACACACACACACACACACACTCGCTAGTTGTGCCCCTGTGCCTACCGCGCACACTCTCGATACGTATTTCTCTCCCTCCCCCCCAACAATGACAGCAGAAGGGTGACAACTCGATCTGATCATAATCTGTCAATTGGTTTGTCTCTCAAACATTGTGTCTCGGTGCCTCGCTCGGTAGCCCCCTCAATATGTAGACTTCTCGCTCGCGCATAGCTGTAGTGACGATGACGCTGAACCCAGTGTGCCTTGTTTTGACCGGCCTCATGTGATAGTTTTCACCCTGTTTTCTGTTAATTAACAAGGCAACCTTTTCTTTGTTACTACTAGTGAATCTGAAATCATTCGGGGCAGACATAAAATATATCACTTCACCCAATTATCGCAGCAACTATTTTAAAAGAAATAAGCTAGCTGCCCGTGCGTTGCACAGAACATCAAGATGCATTTGTATGAGTAGTTTATCTTGTGAGAGAAAAGGTTGAACGAGGGAAGGCCGTATTTGCGAACGTGGAGAGACCTGTGGGTATATTTTTGCAAAATTGCCAAAGTTTCTTTCCTACCCGTTAGATATAAATCCGACGACCTATATTGCAGGATGGCACGCACACCATCATCACCAACTCTGTTTTCTACTCCCTCCGTCCGAAAATACTTGTCATCAAAATGGATAAAAAGAGATGTATCTAAAACTAAAATACGTCTAGATACATTTCCTTTTATCCATTTTGATGACAAGTATTTCCGGACGGAGGGAGTATTTTTCTTTTTAGAGATTTCAACAAGTGACTATGACCGGACCTTACCAACATACTCAAAAAAGTAGTCCATAATTTTGATGTTACCCTCTTTTCTTGGCGGTGCAGTGCCATCTGGATACCTCATAAATAAATAAAGTACTACATGATACTAATATATGATACATGGCGCAGGAGTACTAAGTATTATTAATACAGTTTTGCTAGAACTCATCTAGATGAGATATAATTTGGTCTCATTCATCTTTTATAGCCATTGGATGTGATGCTATATAAGATGTGTGTGTGCTGACGTGGGTTGTATTTGTTCTTGTGCAACGAACTGACCACTGCATGTCATGTTTGATAGTCTCAAGTCATTAAAAGCATACAAGCCCCACATCTCTTCTTGGTTGATTCCTCTATTTATGTCAAAAAATAAGAAACAATGTGAGAGTTAATGCACCACGCCTATGTGTTTACTATTTGGTTTTCGTAAGATGACTTAATACTCACCTAGATGGAGGGAGTATTCAATTTGACAGTGGGTGGCGCAGTTCCCGATACGGCTTTAATGCAGATGAGGGAGGGAGTAGCAGTTCCCGATATGTTGAACAGCCAATGCATCCTTCTTCAATTAATGCATGAGGGAAGTAATGGGAGGAGGTCCGGGAAAAGAGGCTGCACAATGTGAATGCAACACAGTTTGCCCTCATTACCCTCATATAAAGGCGCCCCTCCATTCCAATGCATCTACCACATCGTACGCACCTAAGAATTTGCCTAAGCACCTACACTAAGCGCAAAAGAGCTCACTCCAGACCCATGGCGGCGATGCTCGTGAGCGGCCAGCGGCTGCGCCAGATGGTCCAAGATGCCGGCCTGCGGCACGGCGCCGAGGATCGTCTCCAGACGGTGTTGGAGACCGGCTGGTGGATGGCCGCCTTCGATGCCAACTACGACTCTCAGTTGGACCAGATGATCGTTGCCACCAGCAACAAGTTCACCATCCTCAAGAAGCTCGCGAGCGACATCGCCGTACTCCTCCAGCCCGCGCGCCCGGACTCCTCATTGCCTGCCACCCTAATCGGCCTCCATGGCCGGAACCTCTTTCAAGCACTGGTGGCCCTTCGACTGCCCGCCGATGCCACGAAGAATGTCCACCTGGAGGTCGCGCTCTCCGCGAGGCGCCTCGCCCTGCAAGAATTCGTCGACCTACACATCCACATGTACGAGGAAATCGTGTACATAGTTATCTACAAGGCCAGTGAGGATGCTACGATGTTGGCCTTCCTCAACCGGCTGGAAGCCTTGGATGCCTTTGCTGAGAAGCACCTCGACCTCGCCACAAAAGCCGCCGCTCCTTAGCCATCGGTCGGTGGCCCAGCGCACTAAGTTGAGGAGGAGGAGGTCGTACGTTCGTGGATCCATCTTTCTTCTTGCCTTCTGTAACCACCACTACGATCGCCTTAATTCTTATTGTGATGTTGCATTCTCGTTCCAGTCAATACCGACATGTGCGATCCCTTTGCTTAATTATATGCGTCACTGTAACTAGTACTCCATCCGTCAATTTATAAGTTGTGCTTACCTTTTCCATCAACTTCGTGCAACGCGCGGGCATCTTGCTAGAAACACTAGAATATGTCTATATAATCCGTATGTGATAGTCCATTTGAAATCTCAAAAAAGACAAATATTTAGGTACGGAGGGAGTAATATATTAGGAGTATATCAAAACAATAGTGATTTCTTTAAAGTTTGTGAACAAATACTACTATTCTACTACTTTGGATCCGTCGCAACGCACGAGCACATTGTTGGTAAAAGGAAAAGGCCTGCCGCATTCGCGTCGCACCCCCACACGCCCGGGAATCGGGAGTACAACACGGCCCGTCCGGCACGACACATGGCTTAGGAAAGGCGTGTTGCCTAGCATTTTCACTTTCATGTGGGACCGCCGTTGAGCAAACCGACACCCCGCCCGCCGTTGGGTTGGAAAAAAGAAACGAGGGGAAGATCTAGCTGTAGCACGGAAGCCTAGAAATTTGGTGTCAGACGGGACTCGTTGATAGAGTAGGAGCATTCCGTACTAGTACTACTCCTACTAGTACCAAGTTTGTACTCCTAATACTATATTACTAGTACTAGCACTATATAACTAGTAGGTACGTGCACGGCACAACATCATAGGGACAAAAAACGGGAAGATCTTGTTTTGGGTGATTTATCTTTTTTTCAATCAACGTAGTATGAATAATATGATGTGGGGGGCACCCATGAAGCTTATGTGGCTTGGTTGCATGGCTACGGAAGGTTAGAGAAAAATAAATAGATAATGTGTTTAGAGTGCACTCCACTAAATAGATATATATATACTTTGGATCCATTGCAACGGACCGGCACATCTATATCCATACCCCCTATATAGTGTGTGAAAAACTTTGAAAGTTGGTCGTTGGATGAAGCCAATCCGACGGTACAAATATGGCAAATCCGAGCACTACTGGCCGCTGGATATCATCCACCAGATTCTGCCACATGTATAATCTAGAAGACTCCATGGTTGAACTTAATTCATGACTAAGGGCCTCTTTGATTCATAGGATTGCAGAAACACAGGAATAGGAAAAAAGTAGGATTGTAATGGCATGTTCGTTGGATCCCTATAGGATTTGAGTTTGTTTGATTGTGTCACATGATGGTCGCCGTGGTTCAACTTCCATGGACAAGCTGTCATGTCTGCTGACACATGTATATCAAAACTATAGTGTTTATATTTCAAGCACGTGAACATGTATTACTCTACTACTTTGGATCCATTGCAACGCACGGGCCAGCACATTGGTAGTAGTAGTGTCCATCTCTATCTCTAGAGGCCTTCCCTCGTTCATCCTTTTCTCTCACAAGATAAACTACTCATACAAATGCATCTTGATGTTCCATGGAATGCACGAGGATGTTTCCTTGGGGGTCTCTCCAGTGTGGCGTGGCCGTAGTTGCAAGTTGATGCCCCTTGAGATGCTGACGTTGAGGGGCACTCGGATTTCCTCCGATGATCAGGTAAGATGAGTTTGATCACGTAGTAAATGCATTCTAAAGACTACTTCCGTGTCCATTTCCTAATTCTCCCCCTGCCCACTGTTTCATAGGTTAGGCTCGGTGCGAGTGGAGATTGGCTTGCATATGTACAAGAGGGTACCAACATCAATCTGCACAACATTTACAACGGTGAAACCGTTCTCGTAGAACCTTTGTCCAACATTGGGATCAACCATGCAATGGGCCACCGCATGAATTGGTACGATGGAACCACGGTGAGATTGAATAAGATAGCACGAACCTTGCACATGGCGGTCAAAGGCGGACCATGCTCTCTGCGGCCGATTTGTTGCCGTACGAGTAGGAAGACATTGTGCTCCTTTCTAACCGCATCTTCGCGGTGACAAACCAGGGGACTTATTTTGTATGGGACACATCCTACGATATACTCCCTCTCCCCCAGTTTATTTGTTTTGAATCTTTTCGTTTTATAAGTTTCAAATTCAAATTTAGAGCTCCCCATCACATGTTGAGATTACAATGTCCATTAAATTGTTGCGTGCATGTATAGGAAAGAAACAAATCTCGAGTTTGGCACGAGTTCGTGCTGCGGGAGCACCACAAGCCCTAGCGCAGGAGTTACATTTCCCTCTCAGGGCCGTCGGGACTGAGGGGCAGTGGGGCCAAGAGGGGTGAGCCGCAGGTCGGTGGACGTGTGGTTCCATGGGTTCGAGCGGCGTCATGGGAATCACGGGGGGCTATGGTAGAAACTTGATGCTCGCTGCATTTTAGGTGGCCCACATGTCATGCACACAAAGGTAGAGGGGCGGTGCGGCCGAGAGGGGTGAGGCGCACGTCGGGGGGTGTGGTGCCGTGGGTTGGAGAGGCGTCGTGGGAATCGCAAGATGAAACGTGATGGTCGCCGTAGTTGAACTTCCATGGACAAGCTGTCATGTCTACGGACACATTGTAGGATTGAAAGTGTGTCTAGAGGGGGGGTGATTAGACTACTTGACCAAATAAAAATCTAGCCTTTTCCCAATTTTAGTTCTTGGCAGATTTTAGCTATCTTAGTACAAGTCAAGCAATCTCCACACAATTCAAGCAAGCATGCAAAAGAGTATATGAGCAGCGGAGAGTAAAGCATGCAACTTGCAAGAATGTAAAGGGAAGGGTTTTGATGATTCAAACGCAATTGGAGACACAGATGTTTTTGTCGTGGTTCCGATAGGTGGTGCTATCGTACATCCACGTTGATGGAGACTTCAACCCACGGAGGGTAACGGTTGCGCGAGTCCACGGAGGGCTCTACCCACGAAGGGTCCACAAAGAAGCAACCTTGTCTATTCCATCATGGCCGTCGCCCATGAAGGACTTGCCTCACTAGCGGTAGATCTTCACGAAGTAGGCGATCTTCTTGCCCTTACAAACTCCTTGGTTCAACTCCACAATCTTGTCGGAGGCTCCCAATTGACACCTAGCCAATCTAGGAGACACCACTCTCCAAGAAGTAATAAATGGTGTGTTGATGATGAACTCCTTGCTCGTGTGCCTCAACTGATAGTCTCCCCAACACTCAACTCTCTCTCACAGGATTTGGATTTGGTGGAAAGAAGATTTGAGTGGAAAGCAACTTGGGGAAGGCTAGAGATCAAGATTCATATGGTTGGAATGGAATATCTTGACCTCAACACAAGTGTAGGTGGTTCTCTCTCAGAAAATGTGTATTGGAAGTGTAGGTATGTTCTGATGGCTCTCTCCATGAATGAAGAGTGGGTGGAGGGGTATATATAGACTCCACACAAAATCTAACCGTTACACACAATTTGCCAAACTCGGTGGGACCGAATGGTTAAACTCGGTCGGATCGATTCAGCAAACCTAGTGACCATTAGGATCTTCGGTGGGACTGAGATGCAACTCGGTAGGACCGATATGGTTAGGGTTAGGGCATAACGTAATCTCGGTGTGACCGATTACACAAACTCGGTGGGACCGATTTTAGTAATAAGCTAACCAGAGAGTTGGTCAGGTAAACTCGGTGGGACCGATTCGCTCATCTCGATGAGGCTGAAATGTTACAAAGTGAAACAGAGAGTTTACATTGCAATCTCGGTGGGACCGATCGCTCATCTCGGTAAGACCGAAACGTTATGAAGGGAAACAGAGAGATTACAATCCCATCTTGGTGAGACCGAGATCCCTATCGGTGAGACCGATTTGCCTAGGGTTTGTGGCAGTGGCTATGACATTTGAAACTCGGTGGCGCCGGATAGAAAGAATCAGTGGGGCTGAGTTTGACTTTTGGTTTAGGTCATATGTCGATGTGGGAAGGTAGTTGAGGATTTTGGAGCATATCACTAAGCACTTTGAGCAAGCAAGCCATTAAGCAACACCTCATCCCTCCTTGATAGTATTGGCTTTTCCTATAGACTCAATGTGATCTTGGATCACTAAAATATAAAATGTAGAGTCTTGAGCTTCAAGCTTGAACCAAACTTTTTGTCCTTAGAATTTTTAGGGATCCACTTTCCTCATCCATGCCATGCCATTCATTGAGCTTTTCCTGAAATATTAATCTTGGAATAATGTTAGCTCAATGAGCTATATGTTGTTAGGAATTACCAAAACCACCCAGGGATAGTTGCACTTTCAATCTCCCCCTTTTTGGTAATTGATGACAACATATAGATCAAAGCTTCGACAAATGATAATAAGAGTGAAAGATATTGTCGCTTTGAGAAGTATGTGAAAAGCAAGAGCTCCCCCTGAATTTGTGCATATCTTAAGATTTGCTTTGGACTACAAATGCACAATGAGTTAGGATCATGGGTTACTCTTCCATGTCACATACATCTTGGTGGAGCGCTCAAAATGATAAGAATTAAATACATGCACTCATCACCAAGCAAAGTGAATGGTCATATAAGGATAAGTAAGATAATATCATCTAACAAGCATAAGTGTAGCTTATGATCAACCACATGATCATCGATGTCTCACAGATAATAGCATAGTATCTCAAGCAATCAAAAGACAAACAAAGTTCAACCACCAAAGCAAGAGAGAATAAAAAGAAACTCTCTCTCTCGAAGCCTATGATCTATACATTTTTCTCCCCCTTTGACAACAAGTTACCAAAAAGTTCATAGAAAATGCATAGCACTAGAACGTCTCTCAAGCTTGGTCTTCAGGTGGTGGTGTCCGGAGAACGCCAAGGACGAAGGCTTCAGTTGATGTGGATGGAGCTGAAGGAGTTGGTGCTGGAGCTGGTTGTGCTGAAGCTGTAGCTGGTGCAGATGAAGTGACTCTAGTGTCTGGAACAGGCACTGCAGTTGATCTCTGAGCTCGAGGCACTCTGGAAAATGCATCAGTGGTTGTTCTGCCCTTCCTCTCCTGCATATCATCTTGTAGCTGCTCCACAACTGACTGAATCTCAGTTACTTTGACATCTAAATCATAGAATTTTTGCTCCTCGATTCTTTCCAAGCTCTCCTGGTTTTGAGTCAGGGTGGCCAGTCCCTTCTCAATCCTCAGAGTGGATGCAATCAGGTAGCCAAGCTGATATTGCTTTCTTTTCAAAAAGTACTCAGATGCCTCCTCTTGAGTTGGCATCTTGTCAGCCTTCTCTTTATTTGCTTTCTCCTTCTCTTGAGCTTGTACTGATGATGGTTCATTCTCATTCATCACAACTTGATTGTCCTCGAAGTCTAGGTAGATAGGCAAGTGTTCCTTATCCAACAGGTATGTGCCTGTGCCCATCTTTGAGTTAATCAACTCCTGAATTTGTGGGGCATATCCAGAACTTCTTTTCTGGTCTGCTGCAGTCCTCTTGATAGTCTCAATTATAAGGCTCGTGACCTTGAACTTCTGTGGCACATCAAATATATGTAGTAAGTTAATTGCATGGCCTCTGATCATTCTGTGATCACCAGACTTGGGCAAGAGAGTGTGCCTAAGGATCCAATTGATTGTAGGCAGCCCTGACAGCAAGTGTTTTACTGATCCAAAACTGGTGAGTCTCAAGATCATCTTCAGGAATCTCCTTGTACATGTTTGCCATAGAGTTGTGATCCATCTTCTTCTTGGCATAGACATCCAAGTCATCTTCTTCTTCCTTAGGAGCATTGGTCAGATTTGCCCATTCCTCAATAGTTGAGTGGTACCTTGTACCTTCAGACATCCATACTATCCTACCATCTGGATAGAAGTGTGCTGTGGAGTAGAATTGCATTATGAGCTCCTCATTCCACTTTGTGAGCTTCTGCCCAACAAAGTCTGCAACTCCACAAGCATTGAAGCTGTCAAACACACCAGGACAGTGTTCCTCATTTTCCTTGATATACTTCCAGTCGACCCACCTCATTTCACACTCTATAGGCTTCTTGTCCAACAACACTGTCTCATAGAAGTCCTACTGTTCCTTTGTGTGGAACCTATAATCAACAGCAGTCCTCCTCCTGGTAGCATATGGATCTATCTCTCTCCATAGCCTCAACCCTGAGTCTCTCCTGATCTTCATGTTCTCAGCCACAGGATGAGCATCATTGTGGTCTGGAATCTTGGGTTTGAGCTTTCTCAGGACTTGTCCTTCATCATCTTCATCAGCAGCAAGTTCAGGCACTGGGGCCTTGTTCTTCTCAGCAGCTGGTATACTCCTGGTATTCCTCTTAGGTGCACTCTTGGGCTTGGAGGATGCTTTGGTGCTTCTTTGGGCTTTGATGAAGCAGCCCCTGTCCTGATAGCATCACCCATAAGCTTTTGTGCCTTGGGTGCTGGTGCAGCAACCTCTTCTTCCTCTTCCTCTTCAGAATCTCTCATGATTGAGGATCTCCCAAGCACTCTAGCAGTGGTCTTTTTGATCCTCTCCTTCCTCTTCTTCCCTTCTGCAGCAGCCTCTTTGGGTTCAGATCCCAAAGGGACTTGAGTAGATGCTCTGGCCTTAGACATTGGAATTCTCTTTGCAGGAACCTTTTGAGTCATGTCTGGCTTGGTGGCAGCAGCAGTGCTATATTCCTTCCTAACCACTTTCTTCTTGGAAGTGGCCTCATCCTCAACTGCCACATAGTCTTCATCCTCAGACTCTGAAGTTTTCTTCTTCCTTGTTTTGGTGGCAGCTTTGGGCAAGTTGCTGGGAGTGCTCCTGCTACCATCATCTGAACTGCTAGAGGGACTAGTGCCCTCACTCAGGTGAACCTGCTCCTCTAACCTGTTCTGGCTGTCACTCTGATCAGACATATTGCAAACACTGACAGCAGACCCTGTGAATAGATATAGATGAGATAGAGTGGATGAGCATCACAAAATGCAGAGGTTTTTGCAACAGAATGGGTCAAAAACTTAGTTTTAGTTTTCCACAGAAAGCATTTCGGATCAACCTATTTGTAAACTCGGTGATACCGAAGCAGCTGTTGGAACCTAAACTAGTGAACTCGGTCAGACCGAGTCATAGTTCGGTGGCACCGAGACTGCTAGGGTTTCACAAAGTCCTGAACTCGGTCACACCGATTTGCAATTCTCGGTCAGACCGAAAATTACATGTGCAATGGCCTGAGCCGAATCGGTGGTACCGAGTTCCACAACTAGGTGGGTCCGAGATGGTTTCCGCGGAAACCTAACACTAAATTTTCAATTCAACTCTAATCTACAGAGTGTTTTGACTGGATAGAAGCGTTTCAATCGTGGTAAGAATCATAATAAACACAATGTGCTAGGAATCGGACGGGGATAGCACTGTGATCGAGTCCATACCCTAGTTCGGAGATGAACTCGCTACGGCGGCAACAGCGGGGAAGAATTCCGTTGACGGCGGCAGAGACCAGCGACAGGAGGCGGCTGGCGACGAGGAGGACGATCCGGAGACCCAGGAGGCAGAGCGAGCTATGCGTGGGCGAAGGGGTTTCGGAGAAATTTCCAAAATTTTGCCCGTGAGAATATATAGCTCGACCCTGTCGGTGTGACCGAGTGGAACAACTCGGTGGCACCGAGATTCATAACTGCAAGCAGTTACTGAAACTTGGTGTGACCGAAAGGTTCAAATCGGTTGCACCGAGATTGAAAACCTCGATCGACTTAGTGATCTCGGTATGACCGAAATGGATGAATCGGTCAAACCGAAACGCACAAAGAAGTTTTGGAAGTTTAAGTCTATGACGAATCGGGGACTCCGAGTGCTCCTCACACAGAGTGGTTCGAATCTAACTTTATCAAATTTTGTGATGTAGCATGAATAGAGTTTGAGATGAGAAAAGCATAGATAGCTAGAGAGGGTTCTTAGGCATTCTTGTCCATCCACTTGGCAAAAGAAAAGAAAACCATTCAATCAAAACAACAAGTGGATGTCCTCGAATGAGTAAAATATGCAATCAACATGCTCACACAATAAAATGGCAATTGAAATATGTGGCAAAGCATGCACAACCAATTCTAGCATCTATCAAACAATTTGCGATGACTAGGTCATCTATATATGAGTATATTGACTTAGGAGTCAAATGAGAACATTTGATCATAGGTCATACTCACCATTTAAGCACAAGTGGGATTACCACTTTTACATAAAGTATTGTTGTGTTCACACCATTAGAGTTGCTTTAGCTCAATTCTTAGAGTAAAGCTCCCCCTAGATGTGAGATCCCCCTAAGAGGGATGAACTAACCTTAGGTTTTGTCGATGATGACTTCATGTAGATGTTGAAGATGTGGATGCTCAATGTTGATGTAGATCATTTTAAGCTATCCATTGGAGTGAGTTGCACTTTCAATACCTACACGGGTTAGTCCCACAAGGAACAAACAAGGATATCCATAGACATAAAGTGATGCACACACAAGATGATGTCTATGAAAGCTTTTAGGTTACCTTGTCCCTTGTCTTACCAACAAGAGGGTTTGTGACTCCTTGAACTAGTGCAAGATTTGGAAGTTGATTGCACTTGTTCTTGCCAAGATGATAAGAGTGAAGTATGTTGGCGGAGTCACCCTCAAGAACTCTCTAGTTCTTCTTCTTCGGGATCCACACCATCTTGATGGGAATTCTCGGTGTTGTATTTGTACTTGATGAACTGGAACTTGAAGTAGTCTTGGGAACCCACTTGACCAAGGCCTTAGGAGCTTCTTCAAATGCATCAATTTCCTCTTGAAGCTTGTCCTTGCCTTTTTTTCTTGTGGTCTTGTGGTGGAAGATCATCTTGAGCTTGTGTCCCTTTGAGAGAAGTAGGATCATACTTCTCTTGTTCAGGAACAAACTTCGTCTTGGGATATTGATCTTCTTCCCACTCAACTCCATTGGCATTGAACTTTCGTTCAAAACCAACACCTTGATTCTTCCGGTGCCTTCCTTGCTTCCGTACAATTTCCTCGAATTGCTTACTTCCGGCAAGGCTCTTGTAAACACCTTTATCTATAATTCCCTTCAATAAGCTATTTTCTTGCTCAAGTGTAAGTTGGCTAAGAGAATCATTAGTGGAATCAAGAGAACTACTAGAAGCAACAATATTGGATTTAGCATGATTATTGTTACTACTAGAGGTAGAATCTTTCTTGTTCTTGTTACTAGACTTGACTTGAGGCATGTAAGTGGATAAGAGTAAACGCTTGGCAATGTAAGAAGAACTTTTCTTGTGAAGATCATCATAGATTGCTTTTAAGAACTCATGCTCTTACTCAAGGTTGAGCTTTTCAAAGCGCAATTTCTCATGAGTCCTTAAAAGTTCTCGATGGTCTCCTAAGATAGTTTCATGAGCTAACTTAAGAGTGTTTAGTTCTTTAGTTGGAGACTCAATCTTCTCCTTATCATTGTCATTCGTTTTATCTTCATTAGCATGATTAATTGACGTTTCATCATAGTATTCATCACTAGAGTTGTCAACAAGTAAATCATCATCACCTAACAAGTCATCTTCATCACTATTGAAATCAACATACTCGGGGTGTGATACCTTGGGGCCTTTAGCCATGAAGCATGTTCCAACTCCTTCATTTGGTGAGTCCAATATGTCGTAGGAGTTGGTTGTCACAAGTGCTAGACCGGCAACACCTTCATCTTGAGTATATTCGGAGTCGGAGTGATAGCTTCTCTCGGAGTGGTTGTCGGAGTCGGAGCCGGATACCCATTCACCAACATGAGCTTGATGTCTTCGTTTTGTGTAGCTCCTTGATGACTTGTCCTTTCTTTCCGAATCCTTGCTTCTCCGTGAGGGTCTTAATTCATAACGATCATCTCTACTCCTTCTTTCTCTAGATGGTGATTCTTCTCTTCTACTTCTTCTCTTGGGAGAATCTTCTCTTCTCTTGTAGGGGGCCGCACACTCATTGGAATAGTGTCAGGGCTTTCCACAATTGTAGCAATTTCGCTCTCGACTAGAAGATCTTTTGTCATTGTAGGACCTTGACTTGGAGCTTCTCTCTTTGCTTCTACTCTTGTAGAACTTGTTGAAGTTCTTCACCATTAAGCTCAATTCTTCATTGAAGGTTTGTTTCTCACTTGATGATGTGGGGGCTTCACATGAGGCTTTGTAAGCACCACTTGATTTGTTGTGAAGTTCCTCTTTATCCTTGAGTGACATCTCATGAGCAACAATCCTTCCGATGACTTCTGTTGGCTTGAGATCTTTGTAATTTGGCATCATTTGGATCAATGTGCACACGGTATCATATTTTCCATCCAAGGCTCTTAGGATCTTCTTGATGATGAATATATCGGTCATCTCTTCACTCCCTAAGCCGACAATCTCATTTGTGATAAGAGCAAGCCTAGAGTACATTTCAGCAACACCTTCACCATCCTTCATTTTGAACTTGTCAAGTTGACTTTGAAGCACATCCAATTTGAATTCCTTGACGGAGTCGGTACCTTCGTGCATATCAATCAGAGTATCCCAAATTTCCTTTGCATTCTCAAGACGGCTGATTTTGTTGAATTCTTCGGGGCACAATCCGTTGAAGAGGATATCACAAGCTTGAGCGTTGTATTGCAGCATCTTCAACTCTTCCGTGGTAGCTTCACGGTTCAGTTCTTTCCCATCAAAGAATTCACCTTGCAAGTCAATACACACAATAGCCCAAACGGCGGGGTTATGTCCAAGAATATGCATTTTCATCTTATGCTTCCAACTAGCAAAATTAGTGCCATCAAAGTAAGGACCTCTACGGTGAAAATTTCCCTCGCTAGACACCATACTCTCCTAGGTTGTGAAACCAAGGCTATGATCACCAAAAGCTATGCAAATCAAAGCAAATGGAGACCAAAGCTCTGATACCACTTGTAGGATCGAAAGTATGTCTAGAGGGGGGGTGATTAGACTACTTGACCAAATAAAAATCTAGCCTTTTCCCAATTTTAGTTCTTGGCAGATTTTAGCTATCTTAGTACAAGTCAAGCAATCTCCACACAATTCAAGCAAGCATGCAAAAGAGTATATGAGCAGCAGAAAGTAAAGCATGCAACTTGCAAGAATGTAAAGGGAAGGGTTTGGAGGATTCAAACGCAATTGGAGACACGGATGTTTTTGTCATGGTTCCGATAGGTGGTGCTATCGTACATCCACGTTGATGGAGACTTCAACCCACGGAGGGTGACGGTTGCGCGAGTCCATGGAGGGCTCCACCCACGAAGGGTCCACGAAGAAGCAACCTTGTCTATTCCATCTTGGCCGTCGCCCACGAAGGACTTGCCTCACTAGCGGTAGATCTTCACGAAGTAGGCGATCTCCTTGCCCTTACAAACTCCTTGGTTCAACTCCACAATCTTGTCGGAGGCTCCCAAGTGACACCTAGCCAATCTAGGAGACACCACTCTCCAAGAAGTAACAAATGGTGTGTTGATGATGAACTCCTTGCTCTTGTGCTTCAAATGATAGTCTCCCCAACACTCAACTCTATCTCTCTCACAGGATTTGGATTTGGTGGAAAGAAGATTTGAGTGGAAAGCAACTTGGGGAAGGCTAGAGATCAAGATTCATATGGTTGGAATGGAATATCTTGACCTCAACACAAGTGTAGGTGGTTCTCTCTCAGAAAATGTGTATTGGAAGTGTAGATATGTTCTGATGGCTCTCTCCATGAATGAAGAGTGGGTGGAGGGGTATATATAGCCTCCACACAAAATCTAACCGTTACACACAATTTGCCAAACTCGATGGGACCGAATGGTTAAACTCGGTCAGACCGATTCAGCAAACCTAGTGACCATTAGGATTTTCGGTGGGACTGAGATGCAACTCGGTAGGACCGATATGGTTAGGGTTAGGGCATAACATAATCTCGGTGTGACCGATTACACAAACTCGGTGGGACCGATTTTGGTAATAAGCTAACCAGAGAGTTGGACAGGTAAACTCGATGGGACCGATTTGCTCATCTCGGTGAGACCGAAATGTTACAAAAGGGAAACAGAGAGTTTACATTGCAATCTCGGTGGGACCGATCGCTCATCTCGGTAAGACCGAAACATTACAAAGGGAAACTGAGAGATTACAATCCCATCTCAGTGAGACCGAGATCCCTATCAGTGAGACCGATTTGCCTAGGGTTTGTGGCAGTGGCTATGACATTTGAAACTCGGTGGCGCTGGATAGAAAGAATCGGTGGGGCCGAGTTTGACTTTTGGTTTAGGTCATATGTGGATGTGGGAAGGTATTTGAGGATTTTGGAGCATATCACTAAGCACTTTGAGCAAGCAAGCCATTAAGCAACACCTCATCCCTCCTTGATAGTATTGGCTTTTCCTATAGACGCAATGCGATCTTGGATCACTAAAATATAAAATGTAGAGTCTTGAGCTTCAAGATTGAGCCAAACTTTTTGTCCTTAGAGTTTTGAGGGATCCACTTTCCTCATCCATGCCATGCCACTCATTGAGCTTTTCCTGAAATATTAATCTTGGAATAATGTTAGCTCAATGAACTATATGTTGTTAGGAATTACCAAAACCACCCAGGGATAGTTGCACTTTCACACATGCACTGCATACCGATCACTGGAAGGAGTAGCAGAGAAAGCTATATACGCGGATAAATAGTTCCTTATAGTCAAGCGGACCCACACTACTACTCTGTTCCAAAGACATGCACACCATCGAAATAGTCCATCTATATCAATATACACCGAGAGGGAATAATTTTTTTACAAGAGAGGAAATAGTTCATCCATCCATAATGCCCTCCTGCCGGTGCAACCTTTTCTTCTTCTTCTTCTTCTTCTTCTACTTCTTCTTCTTCTTCTTCTTCTTCTTCTTGTTCTCATTCTCTGTGGGAGATGGCTTCGCAACAAGCTCTTTGGACCTTGCAACTATCTCGATACTCACACGGGCATCGAGGGCAGCATATTTTATCCGCTCGTACGTCAAGGGATAATTCTCCCATCCAGACGACTTTAATGCCACCGTCTCGTCACCCTTCTGAAGATTTGTATCGAGCACAAAATTTGCTACGTCGAATAGGGATGGTGTCTGTTTATCACAAACTTCTATAGGAATTTTGATTCTGGTTTGTAGGTCAGCGATGCTATTCAAATCAAGGTTGTACGGCTCCAGCTTCTGTTTGTCCCCTTCGATGGTTGTCCCACTGAAGTATACGTCCTCCCGAGACAAGAAATTGTGAAGCTCACCTGGTATGGAGGGTGAGTGTATGATTTGGTACACCAAAACATCATCTTCGAAGCACAGCTGAAGGACGGTGGCGCGCTGGATCTTCCCAGGGGCACGCTCCATGTACTCTGCGTCGAGACCGATGACCCTTGTCTCTACCTTTTCGAGGGAGTTGGATACATTGTTGATCCACTGCCGAACAACCCTTGGGTGGACGGTGACGGTGGCAACTATGCGCATCAAGCCTTCGACGAGGACATGTTGGACGCTAAAAACCCGCATCTCGATCTCTATCCCATTTGGAACCGCTGGAATGGAGGGCTATGGTTTGGAGAATTAGGATTAGATGGCTAGTCTAACTGAAGTAGTAGATGATTATTTAAAGAGGTTAAAACAATGTGAACGCAGTGGGGTTTGGATGCAAATGAAGACGAAGGGGAGGTGAAGAAGCCAAGGAGAATCGGTTCTCGATGGAGAAGTAAATGGGAGAAGTGGCGTGCACGCAGTTGATTAGACAGCTAGGTAGACTAAACGAAAAGGCTATGCAGGTAGACTGATGAGTCGTACCTGTTCGTGTACATGCCCATCCTTCCTGATAGGTGGGACCTACGCAAACAGATAAAAAAATGTGTCGTAGTTTTTTTTGAGCGCGTGAGTGGGAGACACAACATTCTCTGGTTAAGGAATACTCCATCCGTTTAGGTGAGTATAAGTCACCTTATGAAAATCAGGTTTTCCCAAAACCTTTAGGCGTGGAGCATTAACTTCCTGCTCGATCCCCTCCCAACCTCCTTAGCCAACGTTCTCTTCCTCTGTTGCCGTGTTCTACCTTTCCATTTTTCCTCTTCTCAAGTGTGGAACGATCTGCATGCCGTCCTTGATGCACCAGAACGACCACTGCATGCATCGCGGCAGAGCGTTGATTGGGCATGCACGAGAATTTGGTTCTGCTCGCAATATGGATGGTACCTGAACGATGAAGTGAACAGGCATGCTAGCACGGGAGACCCATTTATGCTATACAATACTAGAGTAGTAGTAGTAGTAGTAGTAGTAGTAGTAGTAGTAGTAGTAGTAGTAGTAGTAGTAGTAGTAGTAGTAGTAGTAGTAGTAGTAGTAGTAGTAGTAGTAGTAGTAGTAGAACTGTGGTACACTTGATGGTCAAAATACTATTCATCCGGTCCTCACAGTGAAGTGACAACACCCTGCGCCTGACACTAGTCCAGGCGGCGTGTTCGGGTTACCAAAGTCAGCATCACCCTGTGCACAGTGCAGTCTGTCACCGCCGCTATACAGCACATTGGCGCCTCGCCTCGTCTCCATCTCCGCACCCATAGCACCACTCCATCTCCATCTCCTTCTCCGTCTCCATCTCACTATGCCCCCGTGTACCATCGCCTCACTCGCCTCCCCCAGTACCACTATTCCCTCGCTAGCCGCTCCAGCACCGACATCCTTCTCCCCCGTAAATTAAGCCCCCTTCCAAACTCCACCATGGCTGAACGTGAACCGCGCAACATCCATATGAGCCGCGATTGGAGCAATCTCCCCAGTGACATCCTCGACCTCTGTTGTTCGTGTATGGATATGTTGAGCGCCCTGCGGCTGGCTGCATGCTCGAGGGACATGCACACGACCATCGTCGAAGCGAGGCCTAAGCTTTTCAAGACACCCTGCTTGCTGCTATCTGGTCTTGCGAGATTGGCTCACTATGATACGGAGGCGTGCATGATGCCCCTCGACTTCAATCCGATCTCCATTAGCCGAAACTTCTTTGCAGGTATGTAGTGGGTCGCCGTACATCATTTCCCTCGACATCGATCCGATCACCATCGCCCGAAACTTCTTGGCAGGTATGTACTGGGTCGGCATGAACTCCCACGGGATGGCTGCCTTCAGAGAAGATGGTAAAAAGTTGGTGCTCATGAACTTCCAGACCTCCCATGAGATTATCCTTCCTCCGTTGGTTTATATAGAGTATTACCGGTCCAAGCCATTTAGATTACTACGTCAGTTGGACGGACCTTGTTTTGCAGAAGATTGTAATCTGCCAAGTGCCCACACGATATGCGAATTACGCAGACTTCAAGATAATTGCCTTGTTTGACCGCGGACTCGCCTATCTTTACGCTGGTGCCTTCTTTAGTTGGAGACAACTCGACTCGCAGTGGATCATCGTCAAAGCTGATACACACTTTTGTGATGCTATTGAACACAATGGCATCATCTACGCGATAGACAAAGCAGATGGCACCACGTATTGCTGGGACGACGCGTGTAAGTTGTTTCCTCTCATGTTAATGATGACGCCATGACACTGTTTGAACTTTTTGTGATGATTGGCATATCTCTGTTTGAGCAGAATTTGAGTAGAACTATGGCAATGTATTAGAGACGCCGTAAATCAACTATATTTGGTATGAGTTAATTCATGCGATTGTGACCATGTCATTACAGCCAATTTGTACCCTGAATAATCAAACGGTTAGGAATATATGGATATTATCCTTATTTTACAGTAATCTATATACTACTACTAAATATTAGTGTGTATCAATGGCCATGTTAGTTTCCTCATTTTCATGATGTAGAAACATGCGCCACACTATTGGTTTCATCTAACCATACATTAGGGAAGTAAATGTGCATATGGAGAACTCTATATTTGGAAGTAGTGAAATCCTGCAATGCTTACCATGTGTACATAACTACATTCGCCCTTCAGCAATCAATGGCTAGAATAATATCCTCACAAAATTTTGCCCACAGAACACGAGTATATAACAATGCATGGTCTGTTAGTTACCTTGAAGAATTTGTTTGTGAGGACAGAACATGATTACATAACATGCATGACATGGTAGTTTCCTGTGAAGAATCGATTGCGAGATAACATGAGTATAACCATGCATGGCACTTCTATATTTTCGAACCCAGTATACATTTCCCTGTATTTTCCTCCCAGTTCCAACAGGGACATATCAATGTTGTTTCTTGCATTATCCTACTCATACTCTGAACAATGTTGATCTTACATTAACAATGCCTGTCCTTTTTGATATGATGCAGTGTCCCTACAGTTACTGCCATTTGTAATAACACCACCTTTGCCAAAAGCAGGGAAGCACAACTGGTTCCTCGCTCGATCAGACGACGGCAAAAGACTGATGATCATTCGGACACATGAGCCAGAAAAGTTATATTGCAAAAAACCCACTGTATACAAGCACCGTGTAATACGTGAGTATCGAGACAGTGGATGTTACGTCTATGAGCAGGATACCAGCTTGTTGGGGCCTTTATGATTTTTTTAGTTGGAGGCAGGTAAACGGCCTTGGTTCACACTCTCTGTTTCTCGGACTCAATTATCCGATTAACCAGGAGATCACCGTTGGCAAGGCCTTGATGGCAGAGAGGCTCTGTTTGCTATGGAAAACTTTGTCTACCCGGCGAGCCCTAGGAGTTCGGGAGCAAACTCCCCTGATTGTCAACGATACAGCCTGCAGCCAAAATAAGGTGAGAATGACAAAGGCATCCGGATTAACTTTGATCCTTGGATGTCTCAATTACGACAGGCAGTGGTGTGGTTCGAGCCTTCAGGTTGATAGGTAATTGGGCTGTTGCATCGAAAGGGTGGAGTACTGGTGTCTCCGGATCACTGGTCGCTGAAGCGGGGCTGCAAATTATGATGGTGTTGGATCATCTCTTCGAATGACTTTGTTGTCTTTGCTGCTAGTTCTGGATGGGTAGTTCTTTCTTTTGTTATGCATATTCCTTGTCATTTGGTCATCCTCGTCTATGTCACTCTTACTATGTAATAGTTGCTTCTGTTTAGAATGTCATTCTCGTCTGGATCACGAGAGTCTGAGTGCTGTAGATGGGTGCGTTTTGGTGGTGTAGCAAGACTTCTTATGAACTATCATGTCTTGCTATTTATGTCAGTAGTAGTCACTAGTCAGTGTTCGAATGTTGTATATATCGTTGTTTCGAACTGTTTATTGTCTCGAACTACTGGTGGGCTAAATGAGGGCATCACCATTCTCCAGTATTCAGAGTATATCTCCTTTTTTCAAGTTATATAATTTGAGCTCAGTGTCTTTTCGATGATGTACACTTGTTTGGGCCAGTGAGGTGTCGTTGAATATGGGCCAAGTAGTAACGCAATGCGAAACAGGTCAATTATGACTATCAGGCCGGGCTCTCAGAAGATCCTGAAAAAAAGGTCGGGCTCTCCAAAAAAGAATGAATAAGGACTCTTAGGCCGACATGTGGGCGACACCGGTGTTTTCGTGCGCTTGCACACCGAGAGCATATTGGCGCGTGCTCGAAATTCATGCTACCTTTTCATCCGCAGTCTCCCGCCCCTTCCCCACCTCTGGAATCTCGATTCCTACTCCAGTTCCCCCAAATCCCCCTCCTGTACTCCCTATACTCAAGCACACTATCATGTCGCCGGTCAACGCGGATCTCCGAGCCGGAGATCCTGAGGTCCGTCCTGCCTTCGGTCGCTGCGTGCTGTCGCTCAACAGTGGCATGGCGGCGCTTGACGACCAGTTTGCCGGCAAAGTGTTGATGGTAACCATCAATGGCGACCGGCCTCCCGTCTCGTCGGATGACCTTGTCAAAGCTCTTGGCATTGTGCACGGCATCCAAATAAGTGACTTGATTGTCGACGTCTGTCCGCCACCGGCTGATTTCTTTGTCAGGTTCCGGACAACTTTCGACTGCAGTCGTGTGTTTGAATCTTCCCGGTGTTTGTTCTGCGATGGCGCGCTGGTGAGCTTTGATCGGTGGCACCCAGGATGGGGCTCGCTGCCCTCTGAGCTTGAGTTTTTAACAAAGCTTACCTTCCACGGCAAGCCTCGACGTGCTTGGAACAGCGAGTCCATGAACGAGCTTATCAACGACCTTGGAGGTGACCTTGTAAGTATGTTTGTTCCTCCAGACAGCTGGGCTCTGACGGTTATGGCATGGATGAAGAAGCCGTCCACCATACCGAAGGTGATTGGTGTTGAGGTACCAGTGCAGGAACCGGGGTTGTACTATTCATCGCCACCAAGGCCGCCGCGGACCACGTTAGGGATGTACCTGTATAGAGTGTTCATGCATGTCGAAGAAGTGGTCAATCCATCAATCAAAGTCCTACTGCCGCTGGTGCCAGGGTTCGTCGATGACGTCCATTACAGGAGTCAATGTCAGACTTTCCCCGTGTTGCTCGGAACGATGGATGGCACAGGGCCTACTCCATCGCACGGCGGAGGCCACTGCTTCTTTGGGAGAAGAGGCAGGGCTGGCTGCCTGGATGTGCTCTAATTTGAGGTAACAACTGAATCTTGTCAGATACTAGTTAAATCCGAGCTATGGGTGTGAAGCACTGATATGCCAGTACATTTGATTGTGACATGTTCTAATTTTGTACCTGAACTTTTTTTAGAAAGGGTTGTACGTTAACTTAATGTGCTAGGAGAACTTATTGTGTTGTCTGTCTGTTTTCTTTGCACAACATTCAAGATATTTCCCCATCGTTGATAAAGACGATGAACCGTTATGTATGACTTCGTCGGTTTCAACATAGCCCTTCCTGTAGCGATCCACTGCTTCCATCCTGATTGTGCTGCCTGCGTGAAATTTTTGTATGCAAGTTCAGTGTGCTATGATGTTCTATATGATTGTGTCAACTATATAAGTTTTTACTGAGCATCAGCAATGCATATGGCTGAAAGATGTATTTACGAGCATCGGCCGATGGGTCTCTCTCTCTCTCTCTCTCTCTCTCTCTCACACACACACACACACACACACACACACGCACACGCACAAGTGGGACTCGTTGAATTATTTATTTTCTCGTGACAACTTTTAATTAGGTTCCACTGTAATCTAACTTTTTTCTTAAGTTATTAATTAAGCTCAGTGACTTCAAAAAGTTGTACAGAAGCCTTGTTTGGGCCTTTCCGGTGTCGCTGAATGTGGGATGAGTAACCATGTTAGGTTGTACTGTACTACACAGGCCCTTTTTCGCTATTTTTTTAAATAATACATTTTTTATTAATTTTCATAAATATTAGGCTGGGTAATTTTTTTCAAAAATAATACACCGTCCGCCCGCTGCAGGCCGACTAGGCCTAGTCGGCCCACAACAGGCCGATTGGATTCCAGTCGGCCTACAGCTGGCCGACTGGCCCCTATCGGCCCACTGTGGGCCGACTGGAGCTAATTGGCTCGCTGTGGGCTAATTGTTTTTGCAAAAGTGTTAATCATGTATTTAAAAAATATGTGTATTGTGACCTCCTCCGCTCGTTGTGGGCCCACTGTTGACTAAAAAAATATGTTTTAAAAAGTGTTAATCATGTATTTAAAAATTGTTAAATGTGTGTATTGATGACCCACAAGTATAGGGGATCTATCGTAGTCCTTTCGCTAAGTAAGAGTGTCGAACCCAACGAGGAGCAGAAGGAAATGATAAGCGGTTTTCAGCAAGGTATTCTCTGCAAGTACTGAAATAAGTAGTAACAGATAATTTCGTGATAGGATAAATCGTAACGAGCAACAAGTAACAAAAGTAAATAAAGTTCAGCAAGATGGCCCACTCCTTTTGTAGCAAAGGACAGGCCGGAACAAACTCTTATAATAGGAAAAGCGCTCCCGAGGACACATGGGAATATCGTCAAGCTAGTTTTCATCACGTTCATATGATTCGTGTTTGATACTTTGATAATTTGATATGTGGGTGGACCGGTGCTTGGTGATGTTCTTACTTGAACAAGCATCCCACTTATGATTAACCTCTATTGCAAGCATCCGCAACTACACCAAAAGTATTAAGGTAAACCTAACCATAGCATGAAACATGTGGATACAAATCATCCCCTTATGAAGCAACACATAAACTAGGGTTTAAGCTTCTGTCACTCTAGCAACCCATCATCTACTTATTACTTACCAATGCCTTCCTCTAGGCCCAAATAATGGTGAAGTGTTATGTAGTCGACGTTCACATAACACCACTAGAGGCTAGACAACATACATCTTATCAAAATATCAAACGAATACCAAATTCACATGACTACTAATAGCAAGACTTCTCCCTTGTCCTCAGGAACAAACGTAACTACTCACAAAGCATATTCATGTTCATAATCAGAGGGGTATTAATATGCATAAAGGATCTGAACATATGATCTTCCACCAATTAAACCAACTAGCATCAACTACAAGGAGTAATTAACACTACTAGCAACCTACTAGCACCAATCCCGGACTTGGAGACAAGAATTGGATACAAGAGATGAACTAGGGTTTTGAGATGAGATGGTGTTGATGAAGATGTTGATGGAGATTGCCCTCCCGATGAGAGGAGCGTTGGTGATGACGATGGCGATGATTTCCCCCTCCGGGAGGGAAGTTTCCCTGGCCGAACAGCTCTGCCGGAGCTCTAGATTGGATCCGCCAAGGTTCCGCCTCGTGGTGGCGGAGTTTCGTCCCGAAAGGTTGCTTCCTTTTTTTTCTCAACGAAAGACTTCATATAGGAGAAGATGGTCATCGGAGAGCCACCAGGGGGCCCACGAGGCAGGGGGCGCGCCCCCCACCCTCGTGAGAAGGGTGTGGGCCCCCTGGCCTTCATCTTTGGCGAGGATTTTTCATTATTCATTATAAGGTGTTCCGTGGAGTTTCAGGACTTTTGGAGTTGTGCAAAATAAGTCTCTAATATTTGCTCCTTTTCCAGCCCAGAATTCCGGCTGTCGGCATTCTCCCTCCTTATGTAAACCTTGTAAAATAAGAGAGAATAGCCATAAGTATTGTGACATAATGTGAAATAACAGCCCATAATGCAATAAATATTGATATAAAAGCATGATGCAAAATGGACGTATCAACTCCCCCAAGCTTAGACCTCGCTTGTCCTCAAGCGAAAAGCCGAAATCGAAAAATATGTCCACATGTTTAGAGATGAAGGTGTCGATAAAAATAAAATACGGACATGAGGGCATCATGATCATTCTTATAACAGCAACTTATATAATTTTTGTCATATGATCTCTAATGCTAGAGTAATAATTCAATCACAATCAGGTATGAATCGTAAACTTCATTGAAAACTAACAAACTACAATCTCGGTCATTGAAGAAATTGCAATTTATCATAACATAGGAAAGAGTTAATGTATAAGAGCTTTGCAGCAAGTCCACATACTCAACTAGCATATAATATTTCACAATTGCTGACACTCACACAATACTTATGGGTGTGGAGTTTTAATCGGACACAGAGAAACATAGGGGCTTATAGTCTTGCCTCCCAATGTTTTACCTCAAGGGTAATGTCAACAGTAATAGTTCATGAAAACTCACATCCAATTAGCCATATATATCAGGATCTTTCCAACATACTATGCTTGCCAAAGGATAAAGTGTAAAAAGGAAGGGTGAAAATCACCATGACTCTTGCATAAGGTAGAAGATAATGATAAAAGATAGGCCCTTCGCAGAGGGAAGAAGAGGTTGCCATGCACTTTTATGGTTGGATGCACAAAATCTTAATGCGAAAGAACGTCACTTTATATTGCCCCTTGTGATATGAACCTTTATTATGCAGTTCGTTGCTTTTATTACTTCCACATCACAAGATCGTATAAAGCTTATTTCTCCCACACCAATCAATCATACATATTTAGAGAGCAATTTTTATTGCTTTGCACCGATGACAACTTACTTGAAGGATCTTATTCAATCCATAGGTAGATATGGTGGACTCTCATGGCAAAACTGGTTTAAGGGTATTTGGAAGCACAAGTAGTATCTCTACTTGGTGCAATGAATTTGGCTAGCATGAGGGGGAAAAGCAAGCTCAACATGTTGGAAGATCCAAGGCAATATAATTTATCTCAGATGTAAGAAAACATCACCCATTACGTTGTCTTCCTTGTCCAATGTCAACTCTTTAGCATGTCATATTTTAGTGAGTCCTCACAATCATAAAAGATGTCCAAGATAGTATATCTATATGTGAAGACCTCTCTTTCTTTATTACTTCCTATTAATTGCAACGATGACCAAAACTATGCTTGTCAACTCTCAACAACTTTTATTCATCATACTTTTTCTATGTGAGCTCATTACTCTCCATGAGATCCATATGATCTCTTTGTTTCTTTTTATTTCTTTCTCTTTTCTTTTATTCACTTAGGATCATGGCAAAACAATCAAGCCCTTGACTCAACACTAATCTTTATTATATAGCTCATGGACTCGATTACATAGAAGGATAATAAAGCAAAACTCACAACTAGATCATGCCACAAACTTTATTCTACTAGATCAAAATACTACTAATAAGATCGAACTAAGGAAAATGGTGAAGATAGGAGTTGTGATACGATACCGGGGCACCTCCCCCAAGCTTGGCGGTTGCCAAGGGGAGTGCCCATACCCATGTTATTATATCTCCTTGGTTGGTGAAGAAGGTGGAGGTGTTGTTGATGATGGATAGTCGCACATCGAGCGTAGCAGGTCTTCTAACTTGCGGATAATGCCCTTGAGTGCAAGGATATGCTCCTTCAACAAAATATTTTCACGTGTTAGATACTTATTTTGTATACAAGCCAACTCAATCATCTTGAAAGCTTCTATTTCTGTAGGGGTAAGAAGATTATGATCCAGTTGAAGGGTGTCTTCTGTTGCTGGAACTTGGTCCTCCACGGCCTTCTTGATCCCTTCATCCTTATTGATCTCCATAGGTTCTTCTCTCTTCAGCTCTATCTTCATTAGACAACCATCATTTCCCTCATGGTTGGAGGAGGAGGGAGACGACATAGTACCTGGTCTTGAAAACCCTGACAGAAAACAGCTTGAAACAAAGACAGGAGATTTTGCGTGATACGGGAGTCAAAACCCCTGGGAGATTATATAATGAATTTTTACTGACCAAAATACGCATCGTGCAAGAAAATGGAGTCCGGAAGGCACACGAGGTGCTCACGAGGTAGGGGGCGCGCCCTAGGGGGGCACCCTCCACCCTCGTAAGGCCCTCGTGTCCTTCCCGGACTGGTACTTAATTTTCTATTTGTCTAAATATTCCAAAACAGAGAAATATTGCCTTAAAAATTGTTTTGGAGTCGGTGTACTTACCGTACCACATACCTATTCCTTTTCGGAGTCTGAAACGCTCTGGAAAGTGTCCCTTATGTATTCCTCTGGGGTTACGGTTTCAATAATATTGGTTTCAACATTTATGGGATTACCTGAGATATAATGTTTGATTCTTTGACCGTTTACCACCTTTGGATTTGTGCCTTCGAAGTTGTTGATTTCTATGGCACCGGAACGATAAACCTCCTCGATAACATAGGGGCCTTCCCATTTAGAGAGAAGTTTCCCTGCAAAAAATCTTAAACGAGAGTTTTATAGCAATACATAATCACCTACATTAAACTCACGCTTTTGTATCCTTTTGTCATGCCATCTTTTAACCTTTTCTTTAAACAACTTGGCATTTTCATAAGCTTGGGTTCTCCATTCATCAAGTGAGCTAATATCAAATAACCTCTTTTCACCGGTAAGTTTGAATTCATAGTTGAGCTCTTTAATAGCCCAATATGCCTTATGTTCTAGTTCGAGAGGTAAGTGACATGCTTTTCCATATAGCATTTTATACGGAGACATACCCATAGGATTTTTATATGCAGTTCTATAGGCCCATAATGCATCATCAAGTTTCTTGGACCAATTCTTTCTAGACCTATTGACAGTCTTTTGCAAAATTAATTTGAGTTCTCTATTACTAAATTCTACTTGACCACTAGACTGTGGGTGATACGGAGATGCAATTCTATGATTGACGTCATATTTAGCAAGCATTTTACGGAAAGCACCATGAATAAAATGTGAACCACCATCAGTCATTAAATATCTAGGGACTCCAAACCTCAGAAAAATAACTTCTTTAAGCATTTTAATAGAAGTGTTATGATCAGCACTACTAGTTGGAATAGCTTCTACCCACTTAGTAACGTAATCAACACCAACCAAAATATGTGTATATCCATTAGAGGCAGGAAAAGGTCCCATATAATCAAAGCCCCAAACATCAAATGGTTCAATAACAAGTGAATAATTCATAGGCATTTCTTGACGTCTACTAATATTACCAATTCTTTGACATTCATCACAAGATAGGACAAACTTACGGGCATCCTTGAAGAGAGTAGGCCAATAAAAACCGGATTGCAATACCTTATGTGCAGTTCTATCTCCCGCGTGGTGTCCTCCATAAGTTTCGGAGTGGCACTTGTGTAGGATCTGTTCATGTTCATGCTTAGGTACACAACGTCTAATAATACCATCTACTCCTTCTTTATAAAGATGTGGGTCGTCTCAAAATTAATGTCTCAAATCATAGAAGAACTTTTTCTTTTGTTGGTATGTGAAGCTAGGTGGTATAAATTTAGCAACTATGTAATTAGCATAATCAGCATACCAAGGGGTACTACGAGAAGTACTTATGACATTTAATTGTTCATCAGGAAAACTATCATCAATAGATAGTGGGTCATCAAGAACATTCTCTAACCTAGATAAGTTGTCTGCAATGGGGTTCTCAGCCCCTTTTCTATCAACAATATGCAAATCAAATTCTTGTAGCAAGAGAACCCATCTAATAAGTCTAGGTTTAGCATCTTTCTTCTCCATAAGATATTTAATAGCAGCATGATCAGTGTGGATAGTTACTTTAGAATCAACAATATAAGGTCTGAACTTATCACAAGCAAATACAACTGCTAAAAGTTCTTTTTCAGTAGTAGCATAATTTCTTTGAGCATTGTCTAGAGTCTTACTAGCATAATGGATAACATTTAATTTATTATCAACTCTTTGCCCTAGAACAGCACCTACAGCATAATCACTAGCATCACACATAATTTCAAAGGGTAAATTCCAATCAGGTGGCTGAACAATAGGAGCAGAGACTAATGCTTTCTTAAGTATTTCAAATGCTTCTAGACAATCATCAACACAGACAAATGGTATATATTTTTGTAATAAATTAGTCAGAGGCCAAGAAATTTTTGAGAAGTCCTTGATGAACCTCCTACAAAATCCGGCATGACCAAGGAGACTTCTTATACCTTTGATGTCCTTGGGACATGGCATCTTTTCAATAGCATCAACCTTGGCTTTATCAACTTCAATACCTCTTTCAGTAACTTTATGCCCCAAGACAATACCTTCATTAACCATAAAGTGGCACTTTTCCCAATTCAAGACAAGATTAGTTTCTTCACATATCTGCAAAACTTGATCAAGATTGCTCAAGCAATCATCAAAATAAGATCCATAGACGGAAAATTCATCCTTGAAAACCTCACAAATCTTTTCACAAAAGTCAGAGAATATAGCCATCATGCATCTTTGAAAGGTAGCAGGTGCATTACATAAACTAAAAGGCATACGTCTATAAGCAAAAGTACCAAAAGGGCATGTAAAAGTAGTCTTTGATTGATCTTTAGCCGACACAGGTATTTGAGAGAAACCAGAATAACCATCTAGAAAGCAGTAATGTGTATGTTTGCATAATCTTTCTAGCACTTGATTGATAAAAGGTAAGGGGTAATGATCTTTTTAGTAGCCTTATTTAATTTGCGGAAATCAATTACCATCCTATAACCGGTAATAATTCTTTGTGGAATCAATTCATCTTTATCATTAGGAACAACAGTAATACCTCCCTTCTTAGGGACACAATGAATAAGACTTACCCACTGACTATCAGCAACGGGATAAATTATACCTACCTCCAGAAGCTTTAGTATTTCTTTTCTTACCACTTCTTTCATTTTAGGATTTAGACGTCGTTGAGGATCACGAACTGGTTTGGCATCTGCTTCCAAATTTATTTTATGTTGACATAGAGCGGGACTAATGCCCTTAAGATCATCAAGAGTATATCCAATAGCAGTACGGTTCTTCTTCAGAGTTTTCAATAATCTTTCTTCTTCATGCTCTGAAAGGTTAGCACTAATAATAACAGGATATATCTTCTTTTCATCAATATAAGCATATTTAACATTATCAGGCAACGATTTAAGCTCAAACATGGGATCACCCTTAGGTGGAGGAGGATCCCCTAGGATTTCAACAGGCAAATTGTGTTTTAGCATAGGTTCTTGTTTAAAGAATACTTCATCTATTTCCCTTCTTTCATTCATAAACATATCATTCTCATGGTCTAGCAAATATTGTTCTAAAGGATCATTAGGAGGTACAGCAATAGAAGCAAGACCAAAAATTTCATCCTTACTAGGCAATTCTTCTTCACGGTGTTGTTTACTAAATTTAGAGAAATTAAACTCATGAGCCATATCATCCAAGCCAATAGTAACAACATTATTTTCGCAGTCTATCCTAGCATTAACTATATTCAAGAAGGGTCTACCAAATATAATGGGACAAAAGCTATCTTGTGGAGAACTAAGAACAAGAAAATCAGCAGGATATTTAGTTTTCCCGCACAAGACTTCAACATCCCTAACAATTCCCATTGCTGAAATAGTATCTCTATTAGCAAGTTTAATTGTGACATCAATTTCTTCTAACTCAGCAGGTGCAATTTCATGCTTGATTTCTTTATACAAGTCATAAGGTATAACACTAGCACTAGCACCCATATCACATAAGCCATGATAACAATGATCTCCTATTTTAACAGAAATAACAGGCACGCCTACCACAGGTCTATGTTTATCTTTAGCACAAGGTTTAGCAATTCTAGCAGTTTCACCGCAGAACTGAATAACATGCCCATCAATATTATCAGACAAGAGCTCTTTAACAATAGCAATATTAGGTTCAACTTTAACTTGCTCAGGAGGTGTATATGTTTTAATATTGCTTTTACGAACTACAGTTGAAGCTTTAGCATGATCCTTTATCCTAACAGGGAAAGGTGGTTTCTCAACATAAGAAGTAGGAACAATAGGATCATTATAAGTGGCAGTCTTTTCTTCAACTTTAATAGGTGCAACTACTTTTACTTCTATCGGAGGATGATATTTAAACCACTTCTCCTTAGGGAGATCAACGTAAGTAGCAAAAGATTCACAGAAAGAAGCGACTATCTCAGAATCAAGTCCATATTTAGTGCTAAACTTACGGAAAACATTGGTATCCATGAAAGATTTAACACAATCAAACTTAGGTGTCATACCTGACTCCTTACCATTGTCGAGGTCCCAATATTCAGAGTTGCGTTTAATTCTATCCAATAAATCCCATTTGAATTCAATAGTCTTCATCATAAAAGAGCCAGCACAATAAGTATCAAGCATGGTGCGATTGTTATCAGAAAGCCGAGCATAATTTTTTTGAAGAATTGTTTCTCTTGGAAGCTCATGATTGGGGCATGAATATAACATTGATTTAACCCTCCCCCAAGCTTGAGCGATGCTTTCTCCTTCGCGGGGCCAAAAATTATATATAATTGTGATCACGATGAACAAGATGCATAGGGTAATACTTTTTATGAAATTCCAATTTGAATCTTCTATAGTTCCATGATCCCATATCATCACATAGCATATACCATGTCAATGCGTCTCCCTTCAAAGATAAAGGGAAGACCTTCTTCTTAGCAACATCATCGGAAATACCTGCAAGCTTAAATAATCCACAAACTTCATCCACATATATTAGGTGTTCATCATGATGCTTTGTTCCATCTCCTGTCAAAGGATTAGCTAGCAGTTTTTCTATTATACTCGAAGGATACTCATAAGTAATTTCATTTTCAATAGGTTCAGTAGGTTGAGGAGAAACTCTTTGCTCTACTAGTCGAGGTGAAGATACCCCGAACAGGCCCCTCAAAGGATTACTTTCCATAGTAACAAGTGACAGTAAATTTCAGCACACTATATAAATTTTTCCTTACCAAATTCCACCTACCAAAGGCGCTTCACTCCCCGGCAATGGCGCCAGAAAAGAGTCTTGATGACCCAAAAGTATAGGGGATCTATCGTAGTCCTTTCGATAAGTAAGAGTGTCGAACCCAACGAGGAGCAGAAGGAAATGATAAACGGTTTTCAGCAAGGTATTCTCTGCAAGTACTGAAATAAGTGGTAACAGATGGTTTTGTAATGAGATAATTTGTAACGAGCAATAAGTAACAAAAGTAAATAAAGTGCAGCAAGGTGGCCCAATCCTTTTTTTAGCAAAGGACAAGCCTGGACAAACTCTTATATAAGGAAAAGCACTCCCGAGGACACATGGGAATATCGTCAAGCTAGTCTTCATCACGTTCATATGATTCGCGTTCGGTACTTTGATAATTTGATATGTGTGTGGACCGGTGCTTGGGTGTTGTTCTTACTTGAACAAGCATCCCACTTATGATTAACCTCTATTGCAAGCATCCGCAACTACAACAAAAGTATTAAGGTAAACCTAACCATAGCATGAAACATATGGATCCAAATCAGCCCCTTACTAAGCAACGCATAAACTAGGGTTTAAGCTTCTGTCACTCTAGCAACCCATCATCTACTTATTACTTCCCAATGCCTTCCTCTAGGCCCAAATAATGGTGAAGTGTTATGTAGTCGACATTCACATAACACCACTAGAGGCTAGACAACATACATCTCATCAAAATATCAAACGAATACCAAATTCACATGACTACTAATAGCAAGACTAATCCCTTGTCCTCAGGAACAAACGTAACTACTCACAAAGCATATTCATGTTCATAATCAGAGGGGTATTAATATGCATAAAGGATCTGAACATATGATCTTCCACCAATTAAACCAACTAGCATCAACTACAAGGAGTAATTAACACTACTAGCAACCTACTAGCACCAATCCCGGACTTGGAGACAAGAATTGGATACAAGAGATGAACTAGGGTTTTGAGATGAGATGGTGCTAATGAAGATGTTGATGGAGATTGCCCTCTCTCGATGAGAGGAGCGATGGTGATGACGATGGCGATGATTTCCCCCTCCAGAAGGGAAGCTTCCCCGGCAGAACAGCTCTGCCGAAGCTCTAGATTGGATCCGCCAAGGTTCCGCCTCGTGGCGGCGGAGTTTCGTCCCGAAAGGTTGCTTCCTCTTTTTTTCTTGACGAAAGACTTCATATAGGAGAAGATGGTCATCGGAGAGCCACCAGGGGGCCCACGAGGCAGGGGCGCGCCCTAGGGGGGCGCCCCCCACCCTTGTGAGAGGTGTGTGGGTCCCCTGGCCTTCATCTTTGGTGAGGATTTTTCATTATTTATTATAAGGTGTTCCGTGGAGTTTCAGGACTTTTGGAGTTGTGCAGAATAAGTCTCTAATATTTGCTCCTTTTCCAGCCCAGAATTCCAGCTGCCGGCATTCTCCCTCCTTACGTAAACCTTGTAAAATAAGAGAGAATAGCCATAAGTATTGTGACATAATGTGAAATAACGGCCCATAATGCAATAAATATCGATATAAAAGCATGATGCAAAATGGACATATCAGGGCCCTAGTGACAAGCATTAAGCATAGCAAAGTCATAGCAACATCAATCTCAGAACATAGTGGATACTAGGGATCAAACCCTGACAAAACTAACTCGATTACATGATAGATCTCATCCAACCCATCACCGTCCAGCAAGCCTATGATGGAATTACTCACGCACGGAAGTGAGCATCATGAAATTGGTGATGGAGGATGGTTGATGATGACGATGGCCACGGATTCCCCTCTCCGGAGCCCCGAACGGACTCCAGATCATCCCTCCCGAGAGGTTTTAGGGCTTAGCGGCGGCTCTGTATCATAAAACGTGATGAATCCTTCTCTCTGATTTTTTTCTCCCCGAAACCAAATACATAGAGTTGGAATTGAGGTCGGAGGAGCTCTAGGGGGGCCCACGAGGTAGGGGGCGCGCCCTAGGGGGGAGCCGCGCGCCCCACCCTCGTGGACAGGTGGTGGGCCCCCTGGTCTTCATCTTTTGCAAGGACTTTTTTATTATTTCCAAAAAGATGTTCCGTGAAGTTTCAGGTCATTCCGAGAACTTTTGTTTCTGCACATAAATAACACCATGGTAATTCTGCTGAAAATAGTGTCAGTCCGGGTTAGTTCCATTCAAATCATGCAAGTTAGAGTCCAAAATAAGGGCAAAAGTGTTTGGAAAAGTAGATACGACGGAGACGTATCAACTCCCCCAAGCTTAAACCTTTGCTTGTCCTCAAGCAATTCAGTTGATAAACTGAAAGTGATAAAGAAAAACTTTTACAAACTCGGTTTGCTCTTGTTGTTGTAAATATGTAAATCCAGCATTCATGTTTTCAGCAAAGATTATGACTAACCACATTCACAATAACGCTTAGGTCTCAAGTTTACTCATATCAATGGCTTAATCGACTAGCGAGCAATAATAATAAATCTTGGATGACAACACTTTCTCAAAACAATCATAATATGATATAACAAGATGGTATCTCGCTAGCCCTTTCTGAGACCGCAAAACATAAATGCAGAGCACCTTTAAAGATCAAGGACTGACTAGACATTGTAATTCATGGTAAAAGAGATCCAGTCAAGTCATACTCAATGTAAACTAACAGTAATGAATGCAAATGATAGCGGTGCTCTCCAACTGGTGCTTTTTAATAAGAAGATGATGACTCAACATGAAAGTAAATAGATAGGCCCTTCGCAGAGGGAAGCAGGGATTTGTAGAGGTGCCAGAGCTCGGTTTTGAAATAGAGATGAATAATATTTTGAGCGGTATACTTTCATTGTCAACATAACAACCAAGAGATGGCAATATCTTCCACGCTACACACATTATAGGCGGTTCCCAAACAGAATGGTAAAGTTTATACTCCCCCTCCACCAACAAGCATCAATCCCTGGCTTGCTCGAAACAACGAGTGCCTCCAACTAACAAGAGTCCCAGGGGAGTTTTGTTTGCAATTATTTTGATTTGATTTGCATAAAGCATGGGACTGGGCATCCCGGTGACCAGCCACTTTCTCGTCAGTGAGGAGCGGAGTCCACTCCTCTTGAGAATAACCCGCCTAACATGGAAGATACGGACAGCCCTAGTTGATACATGAGCTATTCGAGCATACAAAACAGGATATTTATTTGAAGGTTTAGAGTTTGGCACATACAAATTTACTTGGAACGGCAGGTAGATACCGTATATAGGTAGGTATGGTGGACTCATATGGAATAACTTTGGGGTTTATGGAGTTGGATGCACAAGCAGTATTCCTGCTTAGTACAGGTGAAGGCTAGCAAAAGACTGGGAAGCGACCAGCTAGAGAGCGACAATAGTCATGAACATGCATTAAAATTAATCAACACCGAATGCAAGCATGAGTAGGATATAATCCACCATGAACATAAATATCGTGAAGGCTATGTTGATTTTGTTTCAACTACATGCGTGAACATGCACCAAGTCAAGTCACTTAAATCATTCAGAGGAGGATACCACCCTATCATACCACATCACAACCATTTTAATAGCATGTTCGCACGCAAGGTAAACCATTATAAGCTCCTAGCTAATCAAGCATGGCACAAGAAACTATGATCTCTAGTTGTCATTGCAAACATGTTTATTCATAATAGGCCGAATCAGGAATGATGAACTAATCATATTTACAAAAACAAGAGAGGTCGAGTTCATACCAGCTTTTCTCATCTTAGTTAGTCCATCATATATCGTCATAATTGCCTTTCACTTGCACGACCGAATAGTGTGAATAATAATAATAGTACACGTGCATTGGACTAAGCTGGAATCTGCAAGCATTCAATAAACAGGAGAGGAGAAGGCAATACGGGCTCTTTTGTCAGATCAACAATAATGCATATAAGAGCTACTTCAACAATTTAATCATGGTCTTCTCCTATCGACCCCCAAAGAAAAGAAAATAAATAAAACTATTTACACGAGAAAGCTCCCAACAAGCAAAAGAAGAACAGGAAATCTTTTTGGGTTTTCTTTTTAATTACTACTACAAGCATGGAAAGTAAACTAATTAAAAGCTACAACTAATTTTTTTGGTTTTTCTTAAGGTTTATTAAACATACAAGAAGAAAGCATAGGAGGAAAATAAACTAGCATGGATGACACAATGAAAAAGTATGAGCATCGACATCTGGTAATGAGTGTGTGAACATGAATATAATGTCGGTGAGAAATATGTACTCCCCCAAGCTTAGGCTTTTGGCCTAAGTTGGTTTATGGCCACGGTTGGCCTGGCGGATATCCATAATAATAGTTGGGTTCGTACTGCGATGAAGAAGACTCTGATTGCCACTGGTTGGAAATCATCTTCGGATCCCAATGGTAATTAGACTGTCATGGAGGATCAACTTGTGGTTCCGACTCTGGCTCTGTGGCTGATGTAGGGTTCCGGTAGGCGTGAATAGCCTCTAACGGAACAAGGTACTGGCCTGCAGATAAATCAAACAAGGAAGGAGCAAGCAGGGTAATAGTCTCAGGATGATGTTTATGAAAGAACAATTTGTATTTAAGCTCCCCTTCCCTATTCTTAACAATAAAGTCATGTGCCACCATACTCTTATAATCTAAATAAATAGTGGGCAGCAAAATGAGCTTGGACTCGGGTAAAAACTGGATATTCGTGTTTGTGGGAGGAAGAAGAAGTGTGTAGGTGCAGGAATAAGTGGAGGAGGGCCACAGTGGGCCCACGAGGCAGGGGGGCGCCCAGGGGGGTAGGGCGCGCCCCTGACCCTCGTGGCCAGGTGCCAGCTCCTCCTGCTGTGTTCTCAGTGCCAAATATTCTCAAATATTCCAGAAAAAATCATATTTAAATTTCAGGGCATTTGGAGAACTTTTATTTTTGGGGTATTTTTATATTGCACGGGTAATCAGATAACAGACAGAAAAAAAACTTATTTTCATTTTATTTATTATAAATAACAGAAAGTAAAAGGAGGGTACAGAAGGTCGTGCCTTCTAGTTTCATCCATATCATGACCATCAAAAGGAATCCACTAACAAGGTTGATCAAGTCTTGTTAACGAACTCATTCCGAATAACATGGAACCGGAGAAATTTCGAATAACACTATGTTACCTCAACGGGGATATGCACATCCCCAATAATAAGAATATCATATTTCTTCTTGATAATAGGAAGAGGAAATTCAAAACCTCCAAATATAATCGATGGAATTTTTCCAATAGAATTGATACTATGAACTTGAGGTTGTTTCCTCGGAAAGTGTACCGTATGCTCATTGCCATTAACATGAGAAGTGACATTGCCTTTAGTGCAATCAATAACAGCCCCTACAGTATTCAAAAAGGGTCTTCCAAGAATAATAGACATACAATCGTCCTTGGGAATATCGAGAATAACAAAGTCCGTTAGAATAGTAACGTTTGCAACTACAACAGGCACATCCTCACAAATACCGACAGGTATAGCAGTTGATTTATCAGCCATTTGCAAAGATATTTAAGTAGGTGTCAACTTATTCAAATCAAGTCTACGATATAAAGAGAGAGGCATAACACTAATACCGGCTCCAAGATCAGATAAAGTAGTTTAAACATAGTTTCTTTTAATGGAGCATGGTATAGTGGGTACTCCTGGATCTCCAAGTTTCTTTGGTATTCCACCCTTAAAAGTATAATTAGCAAGCATGGTGGAAATTTCAGCTTCCGGTATCTTTCTCTTATTTGTAACAATATCTTTCATGTACTTAGCATAAGGATTCATTTTGAGCATATCAGTTAATCGCATACGCAAAAAGATAGGTCTAATCATTTCAGCAAAGCGCTCAAAATTCTCATCATCCTTTTTCTTGGATGGTTTGGGAGGAAAAGGCATGGGTTTCTGAACCCATGGTTCTCTTTCTTTACCATGTTTCCTAGCAACAAAGTCTTTCTTATCATAACGTTGATTCTTTGATTGTGGGTTATCAAGATCAACAGCAGGTTCAATTTCTATATCCTTGTCATTGCTAGGTTGAGCATCATCATGAACATTATCATTAACATTATCACTAGTTTTAGGTTCATTACCAGATTATGTTTCAACATCAGAAATAGGAATATCATTTGGATTCTCAGGTGGTTGAGCAATAGGTTCACTAGAAGCATGCAAAGTCCTATCATTTTTATTTTTCTTCCTTTTAGAAGGACTAGGTGCATCTATATTATTTCTCTGAGAATCTTGCTCAATTCTCTTAGGGTGGCCTTCAGGATACAAAGGTTCCTGAGTCATTCTACCAGTTCTAGTAGCCACTCTAACAGCATAATCATTATTCTTACTATTAAATTCATTAAGCAAATCATTTTGAGCTTTAAGTACCTGTTCTACTTGAGTGGTAACCATAGAAGCATGTTTACTAATAAGTTTAAGTTCACCTTTGACATTAGCCATATAATCGCCCAAGTGTTCAAGCATATTGGAATTGTATTTCAATTGTCTACCAAAATAAGCATTAAAATCTTCTTGCTTAGCCATAAATTTATCAAAGTCATCTAAGCATGGGCTAGCAAACTTAGTAAATGGGATTTCAGCTTTATCATATCTGTAGAGAGAATTTACCTTTACTACCTGTGTCGGGTTATCAATACCATGTATTTCTTCAATAGGTAATGGATTAAGATCATATGTTTCTTCAACAGGCGGTAAATTAAGACCGTGTATTTCTTCAATAGGAGGTAAATTCTTAACATCTTCAGCTTTAATACCTTTTTCTTTCATAGATTTCTTTGGTTTAGGAATAGGCTCAAGAGCTGACTCAGGAAGTGTCCAATTATATTCATTGGTCAACATATTATTCAATAGAATTTCAGCTTCATCCAGCGTTCTTTCCCTGAAAACAGAACCAACACAACTATCCAAGTAATCTCTGGAAGCATCGGTTAGTCCATTATAAAAGATATCAAGTATTTCATTTTTCTAAAGAGGATGATCAGGCAAAGCATTAAGTAATTGGAGAAGCCTCCCCCAAGCTTGTGGGAGACTCTCTTCTTCAATTTGCACAAAATTATAAATATCCCTTAAAGCAGCTTGTTTCTTATGAGCAGGGAAATATTTAGCAGTGAAGTAGCAAAAGCAGGGTCAGGTTTCATACTAGCATTTGGAGATTGCTTATTCCATTTAGCTAATAACCTCTTAAGTTCATAACTATCTTTGCAAGCTAAAATAGCTAAAGAAGCTTCTTTATCAAAAACATAACCCTTAGGAATAACGGGCAAGTTTTCATCATCATTTTCATCAATATTATCAGATTCAATATTTTCACTCTCTAATCCTAGCAAGTTGTTCATCAAGAAATTCACCAAGTGGCACAGTAGTATCAAGCATAGAAGTAGTTTCGTCATAAGTATCATGCATAGCAGAAGTGGCATCATCATTAACATGGGACATATCAGAATGAATAGCAGAAGCAGGTTTAGGTGTCGCAAGCTTACTCAAAACAGAAGGTGAATCAAGTGCAGAGCTAGATGGTAGTTCCTTACCTCCCCTCGTAGTTGAGGGATAAATCTTGGTTTTTGGATCTCTCAAGTTCTTCATAATGATAAGCAGATATAAATCCCAAGTGACTCAAAGAATAGAGCTATGCTCCCCGGCAAAGGCGCCAGAAAATAGTCTTGATAACCCACAAGTATAGGGGATCACAACAGTTTTCGAGGGTAGAGTATTCAACCCAAATTTATTGATTCGACACAAGAGGAGCCAAAGAATATTCTCAAGTATTAGCAGTTGAGTTGTCAATTTAACCACACCTGGAAACTTAATATCTGCAGCAAAGTATTTAGTAGCAAAGTAATATGATAGTAGTGGTAACGGTAGCAAAGAGTAACGATAGCAAAAGTAATGTTTTTGGTATTTTGTAGTGATGATAGCAATAGCAACGGAAAAGTAAATAAGCGAAGAACAATATATGGAAAGCTCATAGGCAATGGATCGGTGATGGAGAATTATGCCGGATGCGGTTCATCATGTAACAATCATAACATAGGGTGACACAGAACTAGCTCCAATTCATCAATGTAATGTAGGCATGTATTCCGAATATAGTCATATGTGCTTATGGAAAAGAACTTGCATGACATCTTTTGTCCTACCCTCCCGTGGCAGCGGGGTCCTAATGGAAACTAAGGGATATTAAGGCCTCCTTTTAATAGAGTACCGGAACAAAGCATTAGCACATAGTGAATACATGAACTCCTCAAACTATGGTCATCACCGGTAAGTATCCCGATTATTGTCACTTCGGAGTTAATGGATCATAACACATAATAGGTGACTATAGACTTGCAAGATAGGACCAAGAACTCTCATATATTGATGAAACCATAATAGGTTCAGATCTGAAATCATGGCACTCGGGCCCTAGTGACAAGCATTAAGCATAGCAAAGTCATAGCAACATCAATCTCAGAACATAGTGGATACTAGGGATCAAACCCTAACAAAACTAAATCGATTACATGATAGATCTCATCCAACCCATCACCGTCCAGCAAGCCTACGATGGAATTACTCACGCACGGCGGTGAGCATCATGAAATTGGTGATGGAGGATGGTTGATGATGACGATGGCGACGGATTCCCCTCTCCGGAGCCCCGAACGGACTCCAGATCAGCCCTTCCGAGAGGTTTTAGGGCTTGGCGGCGGCTCCGTATCATAAAACACGATGAATCCTTCTCTCTGGTTTTTTTCTCCCTGAAACCAAATATATAGAGTTGTAGTTGAGGTCGGAGGAGCTCCAGGGGGCCCACGAGGTAGGGGCGCGCCCTAGGGGGCATGCGCGCGCCCCACCCTCATGGACAGATGGTGGCCCCCCTGGTCTTCATCTTTTGCAAAGATTTTTTTATTATTTCCGAAAAGATGTTCTGTGAAGTTTCAGGTCATTCCGAGAACTTTTGTTTCTGCACATAAATAACACCATGGTAATTCTGCTGAAAACAGTGTCAGTCCGGGTTAGTTCCATTCAAATCATGCAAGTTAGAGTCCAAAACAATGGCAAAAGTGTTTGGAAAAGTAGATACGACGGAGACGTATCACCCCCACCCTCGTGGACAGTGGGTGGCCCCCCTCTGGTACTTCTTTCGCCCAATATTTTTTATATATTCTGAAACATGCTCCCGTGAAGTTTCAGGACTTTTGGAGTTGTGCAAATTAGGTCTCTAATATTTGCTCCTCTTTCAGCCCAGAATTCCAGCTGTCGGCATTCTCCCTCTTCATGTAAACCTTGTAAAATAAGTGATAATAGGCATAAGTATTGTGACATGATGTGTAATAACAGCCCATAATGCAATAAATATCAATATAAAAGCATGATGCAAAATGGACGTATCAACTCCACCAAGATTAGACCTTGCTTGTCCTCAAGCGAAAGCCAAAATCAAAAATATGTCCACATGTTTAGAGATAGAGGTGTCGATAAAAATAAAATACAGACATAAGGGCATCATGATCATTCTTAGAACAACACACACACATATGTATATAGGGTGGGTCTATTATGATAACACCCCTTAAGACCTTATTCTAATAACACCTACCCTTATTCTGATAACACTCTAGACCGGCAGCCACCCGACGACGACACAAAAGGGAAAAAAAGCCTGGTCAACCCCAGCCCGAAACCCACCCCCACTCCGTGGCTCCCACACTCGTGCCCACGACACGTACCTCCTCCCACCTTCGTCCCCCCGTCTCCTTCCCCATCGAACCACCTCCCTCCACCAACGCCTACACCATACAACCTCCCTCCCCGTGCCGCCCCTCACACCTCGCACCAGACCAACCCCAATCCTCCTCACCTTCTACTGCCGTCGCCGGCAGCCACCAGCGGCGCACCGACCAGGCACCCTCCACTGACTGGCCTTCCACCCACACCTACCCCTGCCGACGTCACCCATCCTTCTCCTCCCAAGAACCCCACCTCCTTCCCACTGCGCCGCCCCTCTCTGGCTACCAACCTCCTGCCCAGATGGTGCTGGTCTACTGGAGACTATGCGCCCTCCCGCGCCGCCCTAGCCCTCCCCCGCACCGGATCCGAGGCAGCCACGACCTCCCGCGCCGCCCCCGCCCTCCCCTACGCCGGATCTGAGGCTACCCCTCGCCGCCCCGCCGATGCGCAGTCCGCCGCGCCTCTCCACACCGCCGCCCACCGTGCCATCTCGGCAAACTGGCGCCGTTGTCGATCCCCTGCTGGATCCGGCGGCCCGCTCTACTCCGGCGCCCCCAGCGCCCTTTCCTCCGCCTCGAATACCGTTGGTCCGGCATCCCCATGCCGCCTCCGTAGCCCAATCGTCCATCTCTAACGCCATCCCCGTGGATCCCTCTAATTCTGCATCGAGCGTGAGGACCTCTCTGCCATGGATCCATGGAGGGACAGATGGAGAGCGCGCAGATGGCGGCGACGCAACTCTGCCATGGATCCATGGTCAGGTAGCACGGCCATGCAATCCAGCATGCGCGCGCGTGCAGTACTGTTGTGGCGGTGAGGCAACTCGTGTACGCCCATGGCACGACGATTTCCTCGTCATGGTTGCCATTGCGGAGGAACCCCGTCGCTATCTCCGGGTTGCACCATCTCCGCCCGTCGCCGTCCCCAGCACGCGGTCGCCCCCGAAACCCTGCCTCCTCCCCGCCTTTTCCTGCCGCTCTGAGTGAGCATTCTGTTCCTGCAGGGCTCCAGCCCGCCGTGCACATCTCGGGCGGACGCATGATGCGGTTCTGTGCTACTGTACTTGCAGTTTTTTTGCGTGCAACTGCAGTCAGTTTCGACTCCGCGTGCAGTGAAGTTTCGGGCGAGCCGTGTTGGCAGAAAAGGAAGGAAATTATGAGGGTGAGTTCACTTCTGTGGAAAAGGAAGAAAATTAAAACCCCACTTGTCGACGAGACAACAATCTGCAAGCATCATGTGCATGCAGTTCCTTTTGTATATGCGTGCAATGCTGTGTGTGTATGTGTGCAGTACACCCCCATCGGTCATTTGTGTATTTTTTGAGAAAATAATTTGTATTGTCGCATGTGGCGATTTCCCTTGTTTTTGGTATGCTTGCAATGTGGTGTATGTATGCGTGCAGTTCACTCCTCTAGTTCCTTTTGAAAAATCAACAAAAAAACATCACAAAAGAAGTTCATTTCTTTTTCGATGTAGTCCACTACTTTCTGCCCTGCCGTTCACTTTCACCAACCGAAAAAATGCAGTTCTCTGGTCTTAGCCACGCGGTTCACTTACTTTGACCATGTGGTCCACTTGCCTGGTCTACATGTGTACAAGAAAAGAATATGAAAAAAAGACAACAAAGAATGTCATGCGGTTCACTTTTAGTAGTGTCGTGGTTCACTTCTGGTAGTGTCGCATGTTCACTTAACTCCAACGTGAAGTGCAGAAAAGTATGGAAACGACAAAAAAAAATATTGTGGTTTATTTCTTGATAGTGTTGCGGTACACTTACGCCCGATGTGAAGTGTGATTCACTTCCTCGCTAGAGAAAAATTACGCCTGACAAAAAGAAAATGATGAAGTTCACCCGACTGTCTGATGCAATGCGGTTTTCATTCTGTAGCAGTGTGGTTGACTATATGATGTTGTTCATCCCGTAAGTGCAAAAAAAAATGTTACGGAAGCAGAAAAAACTAATGTGGTTCACTTCTTGATAGTATTGTGGTTCATTTACACCCGATGTGAAGTGCACTCTACTTTCTTGTCCTTGAAAAAATTATGTTTTAATAAAAGAAATCATGCAGTTCTCTTACCCGTCTGATGCAGTACAGTTTTTCGTCAGATGCAGTGCGGTTTTCAGTCGGATGAAGTACCCATGTCGATTTGGGGTGTCGCCAAAAACAGAGTGTCCGCATTTCGGTAAATTCGAAATACCTCTTAAACAGTAAAGAATTAGAGAGGGTGTTCTACATGAAAAGGTTGCGCCTCGTCGATATCTTTCCAACGACGTATCGTTTGAATCATTCTGATCAGCGGTTTGTAAAAATTTCACGAAAAACGGCCGCTGCCACTCGTCGTCAGCCGCACGATTTTTAAAATTAACTTAAAACCATAAGGAATTTCAAAAACATTTCAACATATGAAAGTTGCGCCTTGTCCATAGCTTTTCAACGGTATATTACACGCCTCGTTTCGACAAACAGTTAAAAAACTAGAGCGAAAACAGTACCGAAAATTTTAAAAAAATTGAAAAACAGAATTCCGCAATTTAATAAATTTGAAACTGCTCTTAAACCGTAATGAATTAGAGAAAACAATAGTTAATGAAAAAGATGTGCCTCGACGATATCTATCCAACGGTGTATCATTTGCCTCATTCCGACGAGCGGTTTAGAAAAAAAACGCGAAAAAACGCTCGTTGCCCCTATTCGTGGGTCGCACCGTTTTTGAAACTGCTCTTAAACCGCGGGGAATCTCGAAAAGTGTTCAACATGGAAAAGTTGTGCCTAATCCGTAGCTTTCCGACAGTATGTTACACGCCTCGTTCTGATAAATGGTTAAAAAATTAGAGCTAAAACAGTACCGAAAAAACACTACGCGCAGTTTTTTCCGACGCGAAGTCCACTAGCCTCTGTAATGCAGTGCTCTTGCTAAAGAAAGTGCAGTGCCCTCGCGTTGAGCATGCAATGCGGAAGTGTTATCAGAATAACTATTCAGATAATATTATCAAAATAGACGGGCTGTGTATATATATTGCCCCATTTGGGCAATATTTTGATATATATAACCACTATTCTGATCACGGGATCAGAATAATATTCTGATCACAACCTGACCTGCCCCGCTAGTAGTAGGTTGAACTTCCCTGTGAACTAGGTTGAACTTCTGCCAACATTGCCCAAATGGGGCTTGCGATATACCGTCGGAAAGCTATGGACATCAATATCATGACCCAACTTAAATTTTTGGCAAAATATAAGCGGTTTAAGAGCAGTTTTGAAAATCGTTTTTTCTTCGCACAAAAAACGTGAAATCGTATTTTCAATCGTATTTCTAAACCGTTTATCGGAATAAGGCATATAATATGGCGTTGGAAAGCTGCTGCAAAACCGCTCCTTCCACATGTTGAAAGTTTTCTCTAATTCCCTATGGTTAAAGAGTAATTTGAAAAAACGTAAAATTTCGTAAACCGAACAGCTGAGTTCGTTTTTTCGATGTCATTTCTAAACGGCTAATCCAATGGAGGCATATGATACGGCGTTGGAAAGCTTATGAAAATGCGCTACTTTTTCATCTTGAAAGTTTTTTTCTAATTTTGAATGGTTGAAGAGTAATTTAGAAAATGGTCCAAGTCCTACCGAGTTCGTATTTTTGAGCTAATTTTTTAACCGTATGTCCGAATGCAGCAAATGATATGGCGTTGGAAAGCTTGAACAAATGCGAAACTTTTTGGTATGTATTGTTTCTCCCAATTCTTTACTGTTACAAGTCAGTTTCGAAAATGGCGAAAAACGTATTTTCGTCGTAATTTCTACAAACTTTATCAGAATTGGGCAAATAATATACCGTTGAAAAGCTATGGAAAATGTGAAACTTTTTCATGTTCATGGTTTTCTCTGATTCTTAGCCGTTTTCAAGTAATTGCGAAAATGGCGAGATCATTCGTTCTGCCTTTATCGCGAAACAGATTCTTCGAAAATGCACCGCGTGAAGAACTTGAACTTCTCGGCGTGTGTACCTGAACTTCACTCTGTTTTCACGTGATTTTTTTGCTTGTAGGTCTCCATCCACTGCTCGTAACTCTCCATTCATTCACCGGAATTGAGCAGGTGATATACAGATGGAAAGCTGCTGTAAGCACGCAAGTTTCCCGTGTTAATCATTTTTTCGTACTCACGATGATTTTAAAAGTTTTTCATCTCAAATTCATTCAGCGTTGTAGTTGAACTTCCTGCTGTTTTCACATTGAACTTCTGTGATGTATTTTTGTTTGTAATTTTCTCGTTCATTCGTCAGTGTTACACAAATGATATTCCGTTTGTACAAACCTCTCTCACAATAATTTTTTAAACTTTCTCCGACCGAGGACTTGAACTTACACAAATGATATTCCTGCTGTTTTGAAGTAAATTAGAAAATGGCGAGATCATGATTTATGCATTCATCGCAAACGGAAATGCACTGCGTGAAGTAGTTGAACTTCTGGGGCATGTCTGTTTGAACTTCACTCTATTTCACTTTATTGTATTTTTCTTATATGAAATACACACCATGTAGTACGTGAACTTCCAGTTGTTATCACTTTGAACTTCTCTCTGGTTTGAGAGAATTATTTTAAAACACAAAAAATAACATTTTTTTATGTATTTTGGACATCTAAATACACGGTAAACCTCTCCCAGAAGAATTTTTTGAACTTTTCCTCGCCGAGCACTTGAACTTCTAGCAAACATTTTTTCGTTTATGAGTTGTTTTTAAAAGTGCAGAAAAAGGCGTTGTGTTTTTTATTTTTTGAACAGGTAAATGAATTTCACCTTTTTATATTTTGATTAAAGAATCATATTCGATTTTTATACGAAAAAAATCAAGCATGGAAATACAAGGTGAACCTCTCTCACAAGAATTTTTGAACTTCCCCGGACAGAGCACTTGAACTTCTTTCAACAAACCTTTTAAGCTTTTATTTTTCTATACTCTTATTCTCACCTGAAATGCATTCCTTGCAGTACTTGAACTTCTCATTGTTTTCACTATGAAAATTCTTTCAACAAGTAAGAATTTTTGAATGCATAAAAACGTGTTGTAAACGGTATACATGCAAATTTTAAACTGTTCGTCGAAATGTAGCACATAATATACCGTTGGATAGCTTATGAATAGCAGCAAGTTTTTCATGTAGACAAGTGTTACAAATTCCTAACGTGAGAGTAGTTTTAAAATGGCAAAACAATGTTGTTTTTGCTTCTTTTTTTAAACATGTAAATGAACGACGGACGTCTCGCACATGAATTTTGAACTATGCTAGGAGGAGCACATGAACTTCTTGCAACAAACCTTTTAAGCCTTTTTGTTTTCTATTCTTATATTCTTATCTGAAACGCATTCCGTGTAGTAGCTGAACTTCCCACTGTTTTCACCTCGAACTTCTGTCACGTATTTTTTGTTCAACCTCTCTCACAAGAATTTTGAACTTTCTCGAGCCGACCACTTGAACTTCTAGCAATAAAACTTTTATCCTTTGCTTTTTCATTCTTTTTTTAATACAAAATGCACATCGTGTAGTACGTGAACTTCTCGCAGTTATCAATCTGAACTTCTTAGATCATGCGATCCGCCTTCATCGCAAAAACAGAGTCTCCGAAAATGCACTGCGTGAAGAGGTTGAACTTCTGGAGTAGTTCTGTTTGAACTTCACTCTGTTTTCCACGTGCTGTTTTTTGCCCTTAACTCCCCACCCACTTACCTGAATTGAGCAAATGATATACCGATGAAAAGCTATTGAAAAGACGCAACTTTCCGGTGTTGATCATTTTTACATACTCGCGAAATTTGAACATGTAGTTTTTCTATAAAAAAAAGGGGGGAAATCTTTTTTAAACTTTTTTGTTGTTCCTTTTTTTAATTTGAACTTCTTCATTTTATTCTTTAATAATGAGAAAATCTGAGTTTTTTATATACACTTCGAACTTCTCTGTTATTTTCATTTGAACTTCTTAGTCTTATTTTTAGAAAAACAATGTTTATATATGAGGATCAAACATTTTTTAAAAATTGAACTTTATAGTTTTGTTTTCCCGTACGCATCAAACGACTCTCTTTTTTATTTTGAACTTCTTCATTTTTTTTCCTTTAGTAACAAGGAAATCCTAAGTTTTTTTGTAAATATCAATTTCTTTATCTTTGTAATTGGACTTCTTGGTTTATTTCTTTTAGTAAAAAATCGTAATTTTTTAATAAATATTAAACTGATCCATTATTTAAATTTAAATTTACAGAGTTTTTTTATTTTTTAAACGGTGAAAATCCTTTGTATAAATTTTAAACCTCTCTATTTTAAAAAATTGAACTTCTTGTTTTTTATTTTTTGAACTTCTTGTTTTCATTCTTTAATATTGATGAAATTTTGAATTTTTTAATAAACATCAAACCGCTTCATTATTCGAATTTGAACTACCATCTTTCTAATTTGCACTTCTTGGTTTTATTGTTTAGAAAATGAAACAATATTTTTAAATGAACTTTTTTCAACTTGTTTTTATTTAAGAAAATGGGAAAATTCTATACTTCTTGAATGAACATTGATCCATTATTTCTTGTAATTTCAACATCTTGGTTTATTCTTTAGTAATTGGCGAACCATTGAACTATCCTATTATTTTAATTTGGACGTCTATGTTTAATTTTTAGAAGCGAGAAAATGAAGCTTATTTTAGAAGCGAGAAAATGAAACTTCGGGTGATGAATTTTTGAACTGCTAACCATTGTTTTTTATGTATGAAGTGCCATGGATCATATTGATTAAAATAAAAATAAAAATGTTAAGCGCAAGAAATTTCATTTGCGGAACAGTAGCTATCAACGACATGCATGTGTGCACCACGTGACACATGTGGTAAGCAAACAATTCAAAAAAATGGCAGGCGCGTGTAGTTTTATTTTTTAGAGAAACATGCGTGCGTAGCTAGAAATACTTGTGTTGGTGCAAATATTGAAAAAGAGTGCATCGCTTCTTGTTTTTTCAAGGAACAGCGTTAATCGCTTGTGAACCAGTAGTGTTGCAAAGATAACAAAATCCACTAGCGTGCATCGTTTCTGAACTACTAGGCCTCCACTTACCAATGAGCCCAGCCCAAATTATTTATTCTCTAATGTAGCCCACTGTGAATGCTCGTTTTCAACCTATAGGCAGCACAGCAGGCACACACGCAAAAAACAGAGGGATAGAAATTCAGATTACCCCACCATACTGGGTGATTTAGGCAACAAATAGCATCGAGCTGAACATGAAAATTGTAAAACTCTTCGTCGCTAATCCATTCCACCAGAGCATGCAACTTATTATTCAGAAACGAAGGAGATAATTTAAACATTGAACCGCCTGTTTTTTCTGAATTTGAACTTCAGCATAACTTACGTGAATCTCTATATCCCTCACCAAAATACGTCCAAGGCAGAGCTTCGGCAGCGCTGTGGAGGTCTTGAAGCCGGAGCAAGTTCAGGGACGCATCATGAAGACCAGCAGCGACGTGCATCAGCAGCCGACAGGAGACTGGGGCGACGCGCGATGTGCGTTGTCCAAGGCAGAGCTTCAACTGGTGGTTGGGGCAGCGCGCAGAAGCCAACACAGCGAGCTTTGGCCAGGGCGACGCGTGGATGTCGGCTGCTGCATGCATCCATTTGAGATCCATGGCTACCAAAGGGCGCAGGCGCGAGGAGAGGGCCGGGTGGAAGCGTGTACCTGAAATGCATCCACACAAAATGCTTTTTACCTTTTCTCAAGAGAAAAGTTCACACAATTTCAGTTTGGGTGTACCTGAAATGGTAAAGCACAAGATTTGTTGATGTTCTCTGTTCTATTGTTTGCAATTTTTCAATGCTGCGATTTGTGAGCTTGAGAATAAAAGGTAATATCCTGCACTGCTATGCCCAACACCTATCAAGGTCGGTAGATTCCTTTCCTGGTTCATTCAATTCATATTTAGGTACAGAGAACTACGTATGTCCGGATTAGGTCTGTCAGAAGACGTTCATTCTGAACCTTGAGGTTTCCATGCTCTTTTATCGCATTACCAATCTGCAAAGTGTTCTGAACCTTGAGGTTTCCATGCTCGTTTATCATTTGGACATTTGTTACATTTCTTTTTTAAAAACTAGCACATAAAGTGCTTTCAAAGTATTTTAGAAAAAGATATCATCTCCACGACATTGTTTTTTTGAACTCACTTTGGCAGTAGAACCTGAACTATTTCAAGACATGATTTTTGTTTGAACTTGAACCTAAAGTGCAGAACACACATGGAAAACACTCGTGCAATGCAAGCTATATCAATTAGCAGGCACAAGGGCTAAGCTAGAAGGGAAAACGAACACACAAAGCTAGTACTAGTGCACTGAGACATTTTAGCGCACATTTTGCGTGCACTCACCAAGAAGTAGAGAAGTGAAGTGTGAAGAAGCACACAGGAGGCACGATGGATAGGAACCTGTGGTGCAGCGGCCGCATCAGGGGACGGGCTGGGGACGGAGGAGCTCACTGGAGCATCACCACCTCCATGCGCGCGAATTTGGGGCCGGTTAAAAGTGAGATGCGTCCTGGAAGAGTCGCCCTGCTGTTGTGCCACGAAGTGGACTGCAGCGACCCACCTGCCTTTGTTGATGCATATGTGAGTGAGGAGGTGAGCAGCAGGATGAGCCAGGGGCATCGGCCAGGAGACAGAGGAGCGGCGTGGATCCGCCGGGGCGGCGATGCATCGGGTTGTGGGTGGCGGTGGGGGGCTGCCCGATCCGCGACAGGAGATGGCCGGTGCTGTAGCTACTTGCGACGGTGGGGGAGACCAGGGCAGCGTGGGGACGTAGTGGGCTGGAAGTGCGGACTGGATCGAGGCGTCGTGCCGGCCGACGGTGGGACGGCGGGTCGATTGGGGTGCCGTCTCCGGCGAATGGTGGAGCGGCTGGTCGGGTCGGCCTGCTTAGAGGTAGGGTGGGTCGGCCTCGCGCTGGAAGGAGGCGGGGACGACAGTGCGCGCTGGCGGGCCAGAAGGAGGCGGGGGCGCCGGCGAGCTGGAAGGAGACGGGGTAGGCAGCGGCGGTGGATCGGGAGAAGATCGGCGGCGGCGGCGCGATGCCGTGAGGAGTGGGTAGATGGGTTCGGGAGAGGGTAGGGGAGGGAGTCGTGGGAAGTGGGTGCGGTGGTTTTTTTCTTTGACCGGTTGGAATTCGGGAACGCCTCTTCGGGCGCTATATAAGGCACACCGTCATTCAAATAATTATTCTAATTCTAAAATTAGAATAATGTTGTCATATATATATATAGGAAAATGGTTGTATACTCCTGAGAGTACGTACTCCCGCTCCTCATATATATATATTATTTGGATCACAGCCAGGCCCTATACTATATATAGGAGCGACGAGCTGTTTCCGAACTCCCGAAAACCCCATCGGACCGATTACAGAAAAAAAAACACCCCACCCCACCCGCTTGCCCCGATCCCCACCCTGACATCCCTCGATCCCCTTCCCCGAGCGCCGCCACCCTCCTGGATCTCGCCGTCCCGCGCGCCTCCTCCCGCCGGCTGTCCTACCCAAGGCGCCCCCACCAACTCCCAACGAGAGCCTCCGCATCCCGCGAGCCCCCCGTCGGCGAGCGTCTCCCTCCTCGTCGCCGGTGTCGTGCCCCCCGCCGGCTACACGGGCGCAGAGGCTCGCCGCGTGCCCCCGCTCCGCCGCCTCAAGGACCGGGTTACAGGCCCCGGTCTCCGGCCTAGCTGTCGTCCAGGGGTCAGACGCCTTGAGAGGTCACGCCGTATCCCGCCTGCATGCGTCCCTCGCCAACGCATCTCCAACTCACCATGGACGGCTTCCTCGCCGGGCTCGATCTTCTTCTCCAGCCTCCATTAAGCGAGCCTACCTTTCCTCCGGCCGCAACAGCACTCAAGCCGTTTGCCGCTGCTACCTCCGGCCGTTCAACTATGTAGCCCCAAGACGTCCACCGCCTCAGCCGCCCGGTTCCCACTGCTGCATTTGTCCATAATTTTGCACCCAGTTTATTCAGAGAGATGCTAAGTGATGTTTGCCGTTCTATGCTACTGCGAACATGGTGCAGCATGGCTCGTCGATGTCATTCAAGAAATTTGCTCTCCACTTGGGTTCCCCTGACCCGGTGCCTCTTGTGTTCTCTGACGGTCGCGTGGTCGACTGGTCGAGGGTGTCAAACTGTCAATCGCCAGTGGAGTTTATCGTGGGACCAGACCACCGATCGATCGAGCATGCAGCATTCCGCCTGGCCGTGCGCCGCCAGAGGCAAAGCGCAACATGTTGTGCGACATCCGTGTCGGGCTTGTCTCCGGGTCTTTCGAGAGATCGATGGATCAGATGAAGATTTCCTATGAGCTAGAGATCAAGCTCTCGTGGAAGTAATGGCCGTAGCAGAACCGTGACCGGCATCGTTCGAGACGTTGCCATCGCATGCGCGCTCTTTTTGCTTTGCTCTTTAGTAGGTCTTTGTTTGCATGTGCGCGCTTTTCGGAAGTTAGGCCGCAGGTACTAGTGCTGCAGTGCACAGTTTGCTCACCGGCAAGCTTGGGGGTCTAAGAGGCGACCTGACATTGCCTCCAACTATCATTTAAGTTTTATTTGGTTCGGTCATCCATCCCACGCACGGAACGATGGACTACAGTCTGGAGGAGCTGGGAAGCAACAGAGCAATCAATTATCCAAATCATCATTGGCAATAATTTAAGCAGTGGAGTTTATCTTAATATCAGTTAGTTTGTTTATCTAATATCAACCTCGCCTGAGATGTTCTCTCCGGTCTCGTGTAACAACGTTGGTTACTCGCTGGAGCGAATAAAGGACCGCACGAATCTCCCTTCCACCCCCTCTCTACTTACTTCATTGTTTCTAAAATTTGGTCTTGCAGTCCAATGTGACTCCAGGTTGAAGTTTGATGCATATTATACGTGATTGTTGTACATTATATCCAACTACGGATGCATAAAACCTTTTATCTGATTGCACGTGATTGTGCAGTCCAAGGTTGACTCCAGGTTGAAGATTGTAGTAATTCAAAAAAAAATTGTATAGTCTCGTGCTGTGAAATTACAGCAGAGAGCAGTGGAGCCTCCAAAAAACGAGCAAGTGCAGATAAAAAATGGATACGTTCCTAAGGTGCCGGTGGTTATGCCAAAAATGGAAATAAATTATTTTAGTGTTTCCTTTTACCTCGAACCAATTAACTTCTGTAATTTCATAAACATGCATGCCGTGCAAAACCATTGCATTAGAACGTATGAAGCCAAAAGGGAAATTAAGGGATCTATGTGGTGCCATGTTAGCAAGAAAACACCATTGAAAAAAGAAGCTCACGTACATTTTTTTATGCAAGCTCATATACATTCAGGGAGACATTTGACATAGAAAAGTTATTACATACAAAAAAGGTGTGTATAGTGAAAAACGTCGAGAAGTTCAAGGTTAACCATTTAGAAAAGATTCAAAAAATGCGCAAATTGGCTCTGTTTTTTACTAATATCGCATAAGTTCAAATACACCAACAACCGAAGTTGGGAGTTATACTCACAACACACCTTAAAAAACCTAGAAGCGGAGCGGTTCAATGTTTACTAAAACCTCAAATTTCTTCAATCACTAAAGCCAATCAAGAAGATCATAGGAAGTTCAAACAGAAATAATAGAGCAATTCAAAAGTAAAAGACACTTAGAAGCGGATGTTTCACCATTTCTAAAATAATAAACAAGAAGTTCAAATTTTAAAAATAGAGAAGTTCCAAAATCATAAAAAGGACTTTCATTGTTTCTAAAATTAAAAGAAAACTCTAGAAGTTGAAATTGAAATAATGGACAATTCAATATTTATTACAAAACTAGGATATTGTCTTTACTGAAATAAATAAATCAAGAAGTCCAAGTTACAAAAATAGAGAAGTTTCATATTTATGACAAAAGTCATATTTTCCTTGTTACTGAAAAATAAAATGAAGAAGTTCAAATTAAAAAAAAGAAGTTCGATGGATATACAAAAACTCAAATTCTTTCCGTTTCTTGGAAAAATAAAAGTATAAAGTTTATTTTTTTTAAATGGTGCTTATTTAAAAACATATTTTTTTTATGAATAAGACTAGGAAGTTCAAATTAAAATAAAAGAGAAGTCCAAAGATTATGAAAAACTCAGATTTTTCACGTTACTAAAGTATAAAACGAAGAAGTTCAAATTAAAAAAGGAACAACTAAAAATGTTTAAAAATAGATTTCCCCATTTCTAAAAAAACTAGAAGTTCAAACGAAAATAACGAAGTGGTTCGATGTTTATTTAGAAACTAACATTTTACCGTTATTAAAATACTCAAATATCCCTTAGTATTGAAGAATCAACCATGTTCAAATTGAAAAAAAAGATTAAGAAATAAAACCAGGAAGTCCATATTAAAAAGATGGAGAAGTTCGATAATTATGGAAAACTCATATTTTTCTCGTTATTAAAGAATGGAAATAAGAAGTTCAAAAATAAAATAATAAGAAGTTCAACTTTTAAAAATGGAGCGCTTCAAAATTCACAAAAAAAGGATTAAGGAATTCAGATTAATATTTATAAAAAACTTAGATATTTTCACGTAACCGAGAGAAGTTCAGGTTGATAAACTACCAGAAGTTCACGTTCTACACGGTGTGCATTTTGTATTAAAAAGGAATAAAAATGCAATGGTTAAATTTGTTGTCGTTATAAGTTCAAGTACTCTGTCGGAGAAAGTTAAAAAAATTATTGTGAGAGAGGTTTGTACAACAAGAATATCATTTGTGTAACACTGACGAATTGATAAGAAAATTACAAACGAAAATACGTCACAGAAGTTTAACATGAAAACAACATGAAGTTCAACTACTACGCTGGATGAATTTCAGATGAAAAACTTTTAAAATCATCACGAGTATGAAAAAACGATTAACACGGGAAAGTTATGTGCTTACAGCAGCTTTCCACTAGTATATTACTTGCTCAATTCCGGTGAGTGGATAGAGAGTTACGAGCAGTGGATGGATACCTACGAGCACAAAAAGCACGTAAAAAAGTAGAGTGAAGTTCAGGTACACGCGACGAGAAATTCAGGTTCTTCACGCGGTGCATTTTCGAAGAATCTATTTCGCAATAAAGGCAGAACACATGATCCCGCCGTTTTCGAAATTACTTGAAAACGGCTAGGAATTAGAGAAAACCATCAACATGAAAAAGTTTAGCATTTTTTGTAGCTTTTCAGCGGTATATTATTTGCCCCATTCCGATAAAGTTTGTAGAAATTATGGCGAAAATATGTTTTTCACCATTTTTGAAACTGAGTTAAAACCGTAAAGAATTAGGAGAAACAATACATACCAAAAAGTTTTGCATTTGTTCAAGCTTTCCAACGCCATATCATTTGTTGCATTCGGACGCACGGTTAAAAAATTAACTCGAAAATACGAACTCGGTAGGACTTTCACCATTTTCTAAATTACTCTTAAACCATTCAAAATTAGAAAAAACTTTCAAGATGAAAAAGTAGTGCATTTTCATAAGTTTTCCAATGCCGTATCATATGCCTCCATTGGATTAGCCATTTAGAAATGACATCGAAAAAATGAACTCAGCTGTTCGGTTTACGAAATTTTACGTTTTTTCAAATTACTCTTTAACCACAGGGAGTTAGAGAAAACTTTCAACACGTGGAAGGAGCGGTTTTGCAGCAGATTTCCAACGCCATATTATATGCCTTATTCCGATAAACGGTTTAGAAATGCGATCGAAAATACGATTCACGTTTTTTGTTCAAAAAAAAACGGTTTTCAAATCTGCTCTTAAACCGCTTATATTTTGCCAAAAATTTAAATTGGGTCATGATATTGAGGTCCATAGCTTTCCAACAATATATCGCAAGCCCCATTTGGGCAATGTTGGTGGAAGTTCAACCTAGTTCACAGAGAAGTTCAACGTACTACTAGCGGGGCAGGTCAG
>NC_041380.1:149207191-149240203 GCF_002162155.2 Triticum dicoccoides | reverse complement strand
ATGATCTCTTATGCTAAAGTAACAATTCAATCACAATTTCAAGTATGAATCATAAACTTCATTGAGAACCAACAAACTCCAATATCAGTCATTGAGGCAATCGCAATTTATCATAACATCAGAAAGAGTCAATAAGAGCTTTTCAGCAAGTCCACATACTGAACCATCATTTAGTCTTTCACAATTGCTAACACTCATGCGATATTTATGGTTATGAAGTTTTAATCGGACACAGAGAAAGATAGGGGCTTATAGTTTTGCCTCCCAACCTTTTACCTCAAGGGTAATGTCAACAATAATAGTTCATGAAAACTCACATCCAATTAGCTATATATATCAGGATCTTTCCAACACATTGTGCTTGCCAAAGGATAAAATGTAAAAAGGAAAGGTGAAGATCACCATGACTCTTTGCATGAAGTATAAGACAAGAATAAAAGATAGACCCTTCGCAGAGGCAAGCAGAGGTTGTCATGTGCTTTTATGGTTGGATGCACAAAATCTTAATGCGAAAGAACGTCACTTTATATTGCCACTTGTGATATGGACCTTTATTATGCAGTCCGTCGCTTTTATTTCTTCCACATCACAAGATCGTATAAAGCTTATTTTCTCCACACAAATAAATCATACATATTTAGAGAGCAATTTTTATTGCTTGCAATGATGACAACTTATTTGAAGGATCTTACTCAATCCATAGGTAGATATGGTGGACTCTCATGACAAAACTAGGTTTAAGGATATTTGGAAGCACCAGTAGTATCTCTACTTGGTGCAAAGAATTTGGCTACCATGAGAGGGAAAGGCAAGCTCAACATGTTGGATGATCCATGACAATATAATTTATTTCAGAAGTAAGGAAACATAACCCATTACGTTGTCTTCCTTGTCCAACCTCAACTCTTTAGCATGACAATATAAAAGATGTCCAAGATAGTATATTTATATGTGAAAACCTCTCTTTGTTTATTACTTCCTATTAATTGCAACGATGACCAAAACTATGCTTGTCAACTCTCAACAATTTTTATTCATCATACTCTTTATATGTGAAGTCATTACTCTCCATAAGATCCATATGATCTCTTTATTTCTTTTTATTTCTTCTCTTTTATTTTATTCCCTCAAGATCATAGTAAGATAATCAAGCCCTTGACTCAACACTAATCTTTATTATATATAGCTCACGGACTCGATTACATAGAAGGATCGTAAAGCAAATGTAGCGACCCGACCCGAATGCATCAAGTCTCTATGCTTAAGTGTCATCCCTGGATCGGTATGCTGACACACACAATACTCAAGGATTTATAAGAGAGGTAAATCACATGTAAAAGTAACGCAAATACTATTACCTCAATCCAAATAGCGGAAGTAACAAGGTTGTGGATTCCCATCAACACCAATGAAAAAGTTGAGTGTAGAAATCGTAACCCTAATGTATCACTTACTCGTCGTAAAAAATCCTGCAACATGAGACATTACAGCCATAGAGGGTCAATACATTGAATGTACTGGCAAATTCACACCATAGAGAAATGATGAACAATGGCTATCACTACATGCATATATGGCTGGTGGAAAAGCTCTATGGTTATAAGGTTTTTGCGAAAAGCCAATTTTTCCCTACTGCAAAGGAATATAATTTATTTAACTATCATGGCGGTTGTTAAACATTGAGAGTGTAGACACCCTCTCAATCCCAATTAAAAGTAATCATTAACAACCCAACGAATTATTTAAGTAATGTGATGAGATTCACATGATAATCCAAGTACTAGATACTCAAGATGTCCATAACCGGGGACACGACTAATCATGATTAGTTTATACACTCTGCAGAGGTTTGCGCACTTTTCCCCACAAGACTCGATCTCCTCCATTGGGATTCTCTCACTACATGGTGTTTGAGAAACGGATGACCGAGACATAGTCTTTCAGAAGCGCTAGCACCTTACGATCGGGTAGACCGTTACACCTACTTTCCCCTACATCTGCTAGTCTACCACTGTACGAGTTCGCATGACTTAATCCACTATGCTAGAGCCCATAGTAGCTTGTGGCTGCACACGGAAGTTTCTAGTATGAATAATCTCATGATCCCTTTGAGCCTGGGTGGCGGTCCATAATGAAAAACAGGCAATCGCTGGAATACCTAGGTGCCTAAACAGGCAATCGCTGGAATACCCAGGTGGCTCAATCCACCCAGATGTGTATTTAAGTTGCCACCTTAAGTTGAACCATTAATTAACAATCTCACATCTGTCATGGATTTCACTCACCCAAACCACGTCTACGAGCATAGCATAACAATATAAGCAATTCGGATAAGTAACTCCCAAGGGTTTGAATGTAATAGAGCAATAGGTTCTACCTCACCAAGTACTTCCCAACCCACATGTTAAAAATCACATCCTAACCATGCAATGTTTGAGGATTGGAACTAATGCATAAAAACTGGGTGATAAAGGGGTATGATCAAAGTATGAACTTGCCTGCAATGTAGATGAAGATGATTCACACTCATAAATCTTGATAGTTCTACTCGTCACACTTCGGTCAATCTATCGTAAGCAAGCAATAGTAACCACACATAAGCAATCACTCAAAAGGTCGGAGAGAAAGAAGAAAACAATTCGGAAAGCTTCAAAACCCAGCAAATAACTCTTGCAACATAAAACAATTTCTTAAAGTACCAAAATTATGTGAATTTGGCCTTATCAGAAATTTTAGGTCAAGAGCTTTAATTTGCAGAAAGAATCAACTCAAACGGAGCTACGGAACTCAAGTTACGATCAAACGAAGTTTGAATCTAAATTTGATCTAATTCAAAATTTAAAATTTTAAAAACATGTTTGGGTTGGATTACTAGATAGAGGAGATCGTAACGAAGTGGGTGTTGGTTTCGTTGGATTTGGACTAACGAGTAAAAAGTAGTGATTGTTTTGATATCAGGGACTAAACTGTAAATAAAACATCTACAAAGAAGTCCCTGTCTAAAACTAACAGAAAAAGGAAAAGACTAAAAAGCGAACGTTCGTTTATAAGATCTAAACAGGGGACGTTCGCTATTTAAATAAAACCAAAAAACAAATCTAGTCTAGGTTTTTTTAAAAATACGAGGTTAAAAGAAAAATCGGATCGGACCGGCGGTTTATACCGGTTCGGAAGGTTTCGACGACGGCGGCGGTCTCCGGTGAGACAAGACGGCGGCGGCAGCTCGGGTCCGGCCAGGGCGGCGGCTCCGGTCGTCCAGGAGGGCGGCGAAGGGGTCGGGGAGGGGCGGCGCGGCAAGGCGAGGCGGATGGCGGCGTCGGCGGTGGTCAACGGTGACGGGACGGAGCGGGGCGGCGGTGGTGGATCTCGCCGGTGGCGGCAGGATGCGGCACAAGGGTGGCGGTGCGGTGCGACTGAGAGGAAAAGGCGGCGGCGGCGGAGCTTATATAGAGGGGGGCGAGGGTTGCGTGGAGGAGGGGGCAAGGCGGCGCGGGGGTGGCCGGGTCGGCCACGGCTGTGGCGGACGGCGTGCCCGAGCGGGACTTCCGCTCGGGGAAGGAGAGGGGCGACGCGCTGGGCTGGGCCTTGGCCTGGCAGGAGCTGGGCCGGCCCAGTTGGGGCGAAGAGTTTTTTTAAAACATTTTTCACAGACAATAATAACAAACAGAAAAAAACAAATATATTATATAGGCATGTAATATATCAAAATTTTCAGAAAAAGATTTTCTACACGGTGAACATTTTCCTAACATCAAATAAAATACACACAAATTCAGATAATTCAAAGAGTGCTACTGCCCTAATAAAATCCAATAAAAACCATTTTAAAAATACCAAAATTAATTCAAATTTATTTCTCCCCAATTTTCTGTTATAGGGAATCATGTTACCCTAATTTCCATATATTTTATTGTTGGAGAAAAAATAATTTGAATAAAACTCAAATAACCCAAATTGAAAAATTAATTTCAAATGGATTTTAAATTTGAGTTTCTTTGAAACTCCCAACTCATATTTCATATAATTTGAAGAAGTCATTTTATCTCCTCTCGTGAAAATCATTGAGTTGCATAAAGTTTCAGAATTGGAAATATTTTCCAAATGAAATTCAAATATTTTCAACACCCCTTGTCATTTAAATAAATGGAAGAAGTCATGTCATCTTCTCTCCAGGGTTTCGTGATGGAAAGTATTTGAATTCACGGAGATTAGAAAGCAAAGATGAAAGTTTGGGAAAGTCCTTTTATTCCCTCTCATTTAACTTTAAAAAAGCTTCGGATTCACTCACTTTCAGTCAATCAATCACACAACAATCAAATAAGCAATCAAATATATCCATTTATTATAACATTCCAAAATTTAGAATTCTGGGGATGTTACAAACCTACCACCCTTAAAATGAATCTCGTCCTCGAGATTCGGAGAGGCTAGAAAGAATTAGGTTGGGTTTGGGGTCTTCCATCGATCTCTCCGGGTCTCGGGTGCTACCACCCTTAGAAACATCGTTATGGCCCCATCCATGCTTATATACTCCATCCTTATTCTTGACAGGGCCGGTCTTCTCAGATTCTCGGGAAAATTCCTTCTATGGGCTCTTCCGGTAGTGGCATAACCTTTTCCTCAACACTTCTGTCCTTTTCATCCTGGTAAGGTTATTCTGAGACTGGGTCTTCTTAGCTGACGGGTCTGACGCCAATACTAAACAACTATCGATATCTCATGGTGGTCAACAATTTATGGTTTCTCCTACAGGAAATGGGTCTGGGTTGATCCTTATCGTATAACCTACGGTTGGCAAAACTGCCTTGTACAAGGGAAAATTTGCTACACCCTTCTAAGGTTTAAACAAGGTTTAATATCGTCGTCTCTCTACTATAGGCAAGTCACTCAGATTTACCATCCCATATACCAAGGCGAATAATAAGAGTAAGTCGGTATGGTGATCAATCCATCCCGCACCCAAATCATGAACTTGTATACGGTTTAGTGATACGTCCATTCTGCATCATGCTTTTATTTCGATATTTATCGCATTATGGACTATTATTTCACTTTATGTCACAATACTTATGGCTATTCTCTCTTATTTTACAAGGTTTACATAAGGAGGGAGAATGCCGGCAGCTGGAATTCTAGGCTGGAAAAGGAGCAAATATTAGAGACCTATTCTGCACAACTCCAAAAGTCCTGAAACTCCACGGAACGTCTTAAAATAAATAAAGAAAAATCCTCGCCAAAGATGAAGGCCAGGGGGCCCACACCCTGCTCACGAGGGTGGGGGCGCCCCCCCCCCCCTAGGGCGCGCCCCCTACCTCGTGGGCCCCGTGGTGGCTCTCCGACTCCCATCTTCTCCTATATGAAGTCTTTCGATGAGAAAAAAATAGGAAGGAACTTTTCGGGACGAGACTCTGCCGCCACGAGGCGGAACCTTGGCGGATCCAATCTAGAGCTCCGGCAGAGCTGTTCTGCCGGGGATACTTCCCTTCGGGAGAGGGAAATCATCACCATCGTCATCACCAACGCTCCTCTCATCGGGAGAGGGCAATCTCCATCAACATCTTCACCAGCACCATCTCATCTCCAAACCCTAGTTCATCTCTTGCATCCAATTCTTGTCTCAAAGTCCGGGATTGGTGCTGGTAGGTTGCTAGTAGTGTTGATTACTCCTTGTAGTTAATGCTAGTTGGTTTAATTGGTGGAAGATCATATGTTCAGATCCTATATGCATATTATTACCCCTCTGATTATGAACATGAATATGCTTTGTGAGTAATTACATTCGATCTTGAGGACATGGGAGAAGTCTTGCTATGAGTAGTCATGTGAATTTGGTATTCGTTTGACATTTTGATAAGATGTATGTTGTCTAGCCTCTAGTGGTGTTATGTGAACGTCCACTACATAACACTTCACCATTATTTGGGCCTAGAGGAAGGCATTGGGAAGTAATAAGTAGATGATGGGTTGCTAGAGTGACAGAAGCTTAAACCCTAGTTTATGCGTTGCTTCGTAAGGGGCTAATTTGGATCCACATGTTTCATGCTATGGTTAGGTTTACCTTAATACTTTTGTTGTAGTTGTGATGCTTGCAATAGAGGTTAATCATAAGCGGGATGCTTGTTCAAGTAAGAATAGCACCCAAGCACCGGTCCACCCACATATCAAATTATCAAAGTATCAAACACGAATCATATGAACGTGATGAAAACTAGCTTGACGATATTCCCATGTGTCCTTGGGAGCGCTTTTCCTATTATAAGAGTTTGTTCCGGCTTGTCCTTTGCTACAAAAGGATTGGGCCACCTTGCTGCACTTTATTTACTTTTTTTACTTGTTGCTCGTTACAACCTATCTTATCACAAAACTATCTGTTACCACTTATTTCAGTACTTGCAGAGAATACCTTGCTGAAAACCGCTTATCATTTCCTTCTGCTCCTCGTTGGGTTCGACACTCTTACTTATCGAAAGGACTATGATAGATCCCCTATACTTGTGGGTCACCAAGACTCTTTTCTGGCGCTGTTGCCGGGGAGTGTAGCGCCTTTGGTTGGTGGAATTTGGTAAGGAAAAATTTATATAGTGTGCTGAAATTTACTGTCACTTGTTACTATGGAAAGTAATTCTCTGAGGGGCTTGTTCGGGGTATCTTCACCCCGTCCAGAAGAGCAAAGAGTTGCTCCTCAACCTACTGAACCTATTGAAAATGAAACTCCTTTTGAATTTCCTTCGGGTATGATGGAAAAACTGCTAGCTAACCCTTTTACAGGAGATGGAACAAAGCATCCTCATGAGCACTTAATATATGTGGATGAAGTTTGTGGATTATTTAAGCTTGCAGGTATACCCGATGATGTTGCTAAGAAGAAGGTCTTCCCTTTATCTTTCAAGGGAGACGCATTGATATGGTATAGACTATGTGATGATATGAGATTTTGGGACTATAAAAGATTGAAGTTGGAATTTCATCAAAAGTATTACCCTATGCATCTTGTTCATCATGATCGCAATTATATATATAATTTCTGGCCTTGCGAAGGAGAAAGCATCGCTCAAGCTTGGGGGAGGCTTAAATCAATGTTATATTCATGCCCCAATAATGAGCTCTCAAGAGAAATGATTATTTAAAATTTATATGCTTGGCTTTTTGATAACAATCGCACCATGCTCGATACTTCTTGTGTTGGCTCTTTTATGATGAAGACTATTGAATTCAGATGGAATTTATTGGATAGAATTAAACGCAACTCTGAAGATTGGGACGTCGACGAAGGTAAGGAGTCAGGTATGACACCTAAGTTTGATTGTGTTAAATCTTTTATGGACACCGATATTTTCCGTAAGTTTAGCACTAAATATGGACTTGACTCTGAGATAGTAGCTTCTTTCTGTGAATCTTTTGCTACTTATGTTGATCTCCCTAAGGAGAAGTGGTTTAAATATCATCCTCCCATAGAAGTAAAAGTAGCTGCACCTATTAAAGTTGAAGAAAAGGCTGTCACTTATAATGATCCTATTGTTCCTACTTCTTATGTTGAGAAACCACCTTTCCCTATTAGAATAAAGGATCATGCTAAAGCTTCAACAGTCGTTCATAAAAGCAATATTAGAACTTATACAGCTCCTGAGAAAGTTAAAGTAGAACCTAATATTGCTATTGTTAAAGATCTCTTGTCTGATAATATTGATGGGCATGTTATTCAGTTCGAAGGCGAAACTGCTAGAATTGCTAAACCTTGTGATAAAGATAAACATAGACCTGTGGTAGGCGTGCCTATTATTTCTGTTAAAATAGGAGATCATTGTTATCATGGCTTATGTGATATGGGTGCTAGTGCTAGTGTAATACCTATTGACTTATACGAAGAAATTAAGAATGAAATTGCACCTGTGGAGTTAGAAGATATTGATGTTACTATTAAACTTGTCAATAGAGATACTATTTCACCAATTGGAATTGTTAGAGATGTTGAAGTCTTGTGTGGGAAGACTAAATATCCTGCTGATTTTCTTGTTCTTGGTTCCCCACAAGATAGCTTTTGTCTCATTATATTTGGTAGACCCTTCTTAAATACTGTCAATTCTACCATAGACTGCACAAAGAATGTTATTACTATTGGATTGGATGATATGGTTCATGAGATTAATTTCTCTAAATTTAGTAAACAACATCATGAGGAAGAATTACCTAGTAAGGATGAAATTATTGGTCTTGCTTCTATTGTACCTCCTAGTGATCCTTTAGAACACTATTTGCTAGACCATGAAAATGATATGTTCATGAAAGAAAGAAGGGAAATAGATGAAGTATTCTTTAAACAGGAACCTATTCTGCAACACAATTTGCATGTTGAAATTTTAGGGGATCCTCCTCCACCCGAGGGGGATCCTGTGTTTGAGCTTAAACCTTTGCCTGGTAATCTTAAATATGCTTATCTTGATGAAAATAAGATATATCCTGTTATTATTAGTGCTAACCTTTCAAAGCATGAAGAAGAAAGATTATTGAAAACTCTGAAGAAGCATCGTGCTGCTATTGGATATACTCTTGATGATCTTAAGGGCATTAGTCCCACTCTATGTCAACCTAAAATAAATTTGGAAGCAGATGCCAAACCAGTTCGTGATCCTCAACGATGTTTGAATCCTAAAATGAAAGAAGTGGTAAGAAAAGAAATACTAAAGCTTCTAGAGGCAGGTATAATCTATCCCGTTGCTGATAGTGAGTGGGTAAGTCCTGTCCATTGTGTCCCTAAGAAGGGAGGTATTACTGTTGTTCCTAATGATAAAGATGAATTGATTCCACAAAGAATTATCATAGGTTATAGGATGGTAATTGATTTTCGCAAATTAAATAAAGCTACTAAGAAAGATCATTACCCCTTACCTTTTATTGATCAAATGCTAGAAAGATTATGCAAACATACACACTATTGCTTTCTAGATGGTTATTCCGGTTTCTCTCAAATACCTGTGCCGGCTAGAGATCAATCAAAGACTACTTTTACATGCCCTTTTGGTACTTTTGCTTATAGACGTATGCCTTTTGGTTTATGTAATGCACCTGCTACCTTTCAAAGATGCATGATGGCTATATTCTCTGACTTCTGTGAAAAGATTTGTGAGGTTTGCATGGATGACTTTTCTGTCTATGGTTCCTCTTTTGATGATTGCTTGAGCAATCTTGATCGAGTTTTGTAGAGATGTGAAGAAACTAATCTTGTCTTGAATTGGGAAAAGTGCCACTTTATGGTTAATGAAGGTATTGTCTTGGGGCAAAAGTTTCTGAAAGAGGTATTGAAGTTGATAAAGCCAAGGTTGATGCTATTGAAAAGTTGCCATGTCCCAAGGACATCAAAGGTATAATAAGTTTCCTTGGTCACGCCGGATTTTACAGGAGGTTCATTAAGGACTTCTCTAAAATTTATTGGCCTCTGACTAATTTATTGCAAAAAGATATACCATTTGTCTTTGATGATGATTGTGTAGAAGCATTTGAAATACTTAAGAAAGCATTAGTCACTGCACCTGTTGTTCAGCCACCTGATTGGAACCTACCCTTAGAAATTATGTGTGATGCTAGTGATTATGTTGTAGGTGCTGTTCTAGGGCAAAGAGTTGATAGGAAATTAAATGTTATTCATTATGATAGTAAGACTCTAGACAATGCTCAAAGAAATTATGCTACTACTAAAAAAGAGCTTTTAGCAGTTGTATTTGCTTGTGATAAGTTCAGATCTTATATTGTTGATTCTAAAGTAACTATTCAAACTGATCATGCTGCTATTAAATATCTTATGGAAAAGAAAGATGCTAAACCTAGACTTATTAGATGGGTTCTCTTGCTGCAAGAATTTGATTTGCATATTGTTGATAGAAAGGGAGATGAGAACCCCATTGCAGACAACTTGTCTAGGTTAGAAAATATTCTTGATGACCCACTACCTATTAATGGTAGCTTTCCTGATGAACAATTAAATGTTATAAGTACTTCTCGTAGTACTCCATGGTATGCTGATTATAATAATTATATTGTTGCTAAATTTGTACCACCTAGCTTAACATACCAACAAAAGAAAAAATTCTTCTATGATTTGAGACATTACTTTTGGGATGACCCACATCTTTATAAAGAAGGAGTAGATGGTGCTATTAGACGTTGTGTACCTGAGCATGAACAGGAACAGATCCTACGCAAGTGTCACTCTGAGGCTTATGGAGGACACCACGCTGGAGATAGAACTGCACATAAGGTATTGCAATCTGGTTTCTATTGGCCTACTCTCTTCAAGGATGCCCGTAAGTTTGTCTTGTCTTGTGATGAATGTCAAAGAATTGGTAATATTAGTAGACGTCAAAAAATGCCTATGAATTATTCTCTTGTTATTGAACCGTTTAATGTTTGGGGCTTTGATTATATGGGACCTTTTCCTGCCTCTAATGGATACACACATATTCTAGTTGCTGTTGATTACATTACTAAGTGGGTAGAAGCTATTCCAACTAGTAGTGTTGATCATAACACTTCTATTAAAATGCTTAAAGAAGTTGTTTTTCCGAGGTTTGGAGTCCCTAGATATTTAATGACTGATGGTGGTTCACACTTTATTCATGGTGCTTTCCGTAAAATGCTTGCTAAATATGATGTTAATCATAGAATTGCATCTCCTTATCACCCACAGTCTAGTGGTCAAGTAGAGTTGAGCAATAGAGATCTCAAATTAATTTTGCAAAAGACTGTTAATAGGACTAGAAAGAATTGGTCCAAAAAACTTGATGATTCATTGTGGGCTTATAGAACTGCATACAAAAATCCTATGGGTATGTCTCCATATGAAATGGTTTATGGAAAAGCATGTCACTTACCTCTCGAACTAGAACATAAGGCATATTGGGCTATTAAAGAGCTCAACAATGATTTTAAACTTGCCGGTGAAAAGAGGTTATTTGATATTAGTTCAGTTGATGAATGGAGAACCCAAGCTTATGAAAATGCCAAGTTGTTTAAAGAAAAAGTTAAAAGATGGCATGACAAAAGGATACAAAAGCGTGAGTTTAATGTAGGTGACTATGTATTGCTATACAATTCTCGTTTAAGATTTTTTGCAGGAAAACTTCTCTCTAAATGGGAAGGCCCCTATGTTATCGAGGAGGTCTATCGTTCCGGTGCCATAAAGATCAACAACTTCGAGGGCACAAATCCGAAAGTGGTAAACAGTCAAAGAATCAAACATTATATCTCAGGTAATCCCATAAATTTTGAAACCAATATTATTGAAACCGTAACCCCGGAGGAATACATAAGAGACACTTTCCGGAGCGTTTCAGACTCCGAAAAGGAATACGCATGTGGTACGGTAAGTAAACCGACTCCAAAACAATTTTTTAGGCAATATTTCTCCGTTTTGGAATATTTAGAAAAATAGAAAAATAAGTAGCAGTCCGGGAAGGACACGAGGGCCCCACGAGGGTGGTGGGCGCGCCCTACCCCCTGGGCGCGCCCCCTACCTCGTGAGCACCTCGTGTGCCTTCCGAACTCCGTTTTCTTGCACGTTACGTATTTTGGTCGGTAAAAATTCATTATATATTCTCTCGAAGCTTTTGATTTGTATCACGCAAATTTCCTCCGTTTTAGTTTTCGAGTTGTTGCTGCTGCAGATTAGAACAAGATGTCTCCTCAAGAGTCAATCGGGGAGAGCCGGGTATCCAATCCGGCACCGGAACCAAGGGCAAACAGCGACGCTGACCACTTTGGGTCAGCAACGGAGGAAGAGATGGAGGCTGACTTAATGAGAGTAGATGCCATGGAGGATCAAGAAGTCACCTCTCGCCTCCGAGTTGGGTTCACGATGGGGGAACTACAGAGCTCAGCTATTCCAAACTCGGTTATCCCTTCTAATGTTAGATTTCTTTCTTATGAAAATATGAAGAGGAGTGTCACTTGTTCTCCCGCAGCTATGCAACACCCTTGGGTGCAAGGAGCTTTAGCTGTCACAGGAAAGCTTCGTAAGGAAATAATGGACCTCAAACAGCAAGTCCATAAGCTCGAGGAGGAGAACCGCATCCTGGAGGGGAATCATCGCCAAGAATATTACACCGACAACAAAGAAGGAGACATAATCACATGGGTATGGGCACTCCCCTTGGCAACTGCCAAGCTTGGGGGAGGTGCCCCGATATCGTATCACAATCACAACTCCTATCTTTACCGTTTTTCTTAGTTCGATCCTATTAGTAGTATCTTGATCTAGTAGAATAAACTTTATGGCATGATCTAGTTTTGAGTTTTGCTTTATGATCCCTCTATGTAATCGAGTCCGTGAGTTATATATAATAAAGATTAGTGTTGAGTCCAGGGCTTGATAATTTTGCCATTATCTTGGGTGAATAAAAGAAAATAGAAAAAGAATAAAAAACAAAAAGTTCATATTGATCTTATTGAGAGTAATGACTTCACATAGAAAGAGTATGATGATTAAAAGTTGTTGGGAGTTGGCAGACATAGCTTTGGTCATTGTTGCAATCCCTGTTCAAGAATTCATCCGATTAACCAATTAACTTGCCTATTAATCCCTACTCATAGGGTCCCCAAGTAGCCGATTACCCGATAAATCATCCGATTAATTGATTAAATGACCGATTAACTTGCCGATTAGCCTATTAATCCCCTACTCACCAGCCCACCGGGCAGCTACCAGTTAACGATTTCCTCAACAATGGTTGCAATTAATAGGTCACATATAGATATATTATCATTGACATCTTTTATGATTGGGAGCACTCATTAAAATATGACATGCCAAAGAGTTGATGTTGGACAAGGAAGACAACGTAATGAGTCATGTCTTTCTTATATCTGAGATAAAGTATGTTGTCATGGATCCTCTAACTTGTTGAGCTTGCCTTTCCCCCTCATGCTAGCCAAATTCTCAGCACCAAGTAGAAATACTACTTGTGCTTCCAAATACCCTTAAACCAGTTTTGCCATGAGAGTCCACCATATCTACCTATGGATTGAGTAAGATCCTTCAAGTAAGTTGTCATCGGTGCAAAGCAATAAAAATTGCTCTAAATATGTATGATTGATTGGTGTGGGAGAAATAAGCTTTATATGATCTTGTGATGTGGAAGTAATAAAAGCAACGGACTGCATAATAAAGGTTCATATCACAAGGGGCAATATAAAGTGACGTTCTTTCGCATTGAGATTTTATGCACCCAACCATAAAAGTGCATGGCAACCTCTGCTTCCCTCTGCGAAGGGCCTATCCTTTATTATTATCCTCTACCTTATGCAAGAGTCATGGTGATCTTCACCTTTTCTTTTTCATTTTATCCTTTGGCAAGCTCAGCATGTTGGAAAGAACATGATATATATATCTAATTGGATGTAGGGGAGCATGAACCATTATTGTTGACATTACCCTTGAGGTAAAAGGTTGTGGGGCAAAACTATAAGCCCCTATCTTTCTCTGTGTCCGATTAAAACTCCGTAACCACAAGTATCGCGTGAGTGTTAGCAATTATAGAGGACTAAATGATAGTTGAGTATGTGGACTTGCTTTTTAGCTCTAACATAGACTCTTTCTGATGTTATGATAAATTGCAATTGCTTCAATGACTGAGATTATAGTTTGTCGGAGCCCAATAAGGTTTATGATTTATACTTTTGCATTATGAATAGATCATCACTTGAATATAAGTAATCATATGACAAAAGATATATATGTTGCTGCTATGAGAATAATCATGATGCCTTCATGTCCATATTTTATTTTTTATCGTCGCCTCTACCTCTAAACATGAGGACATATTTATTGTTATCGGCTTTTCGCTTGAGGACAAGCGAGGTATAAGCTTGGGGGAGTTGATACGTCCATTCTGCATCATGATTTTATATCGATATTTATCGCATTATGGATTGTTATTTCACTTTATGTCAAAATACGTATGGCTATTCTCTCTTATTTTACAAGGTTTACATAAGGAGGGAGAATGCCGGCAGCTGGAATTCTGGGCTGGAAAAGTAGCAAATATTAGAGACCCATTCTGCGCAACTCCAAAAGTCCTGAAACTCCATGGAATGTCTTAAAATAAATAAAGAAAAATCCTCGCCAAAGATGAAGGCCAGGGGGCCCACACCCTGCTCACGAGGGTGGGGGGCGCCCCCCCCTAGGGCGCGCCCCCCTACCTCATGGGCCCCCTGGTGGCTCTCCGACGCCAATCTTCTCCTATATGAAGTCTTTCGATGAGAAAAAAATAGGAAGGAACTTTTCGTGATGAGACTCCGCCGCCACGAGGCGGAACCTTGGCGGATCCAATCTAGAGCTCCGGCATAGCTATTCTACCAGGGATACTTCCCTCCGGGAGGGGGAAATCATCACCATCGTCATCACCAACGCTCCTCTCATCGGGAGAGGTCAATCTCCATCAACATCTTCACCAGCACCATCTCATCTCCAAACCCTAATTCATCTCTTGTATCCAATTCTTGTCTCAAAGTCCGGGATTGGTGCTAGTAGGTTGCTAGTAGTGTTGATTACTCCTTGTAGTTGATGCCAGTTGGTTTAATTGGTGGAAGATCATATGTTCAGATCCTATATGCATATTATTACCCCTCTGATTATGAACATGAATATGCTTTGTGAGTAATTACGTTCATTCCTGAGGACAAGGGAGAAGTCTTGCTATGAGTAGTCATGTGAATTTGGTATTCGTTTGATATTTTATAAGATGTATGTTGTCTAGCCTCTAGTGGTGTTATGTGAATGTCGACTACATAACACTTCACCATTATTTGGGCCTAGGGGAAGGCATTGGGAAGTAATAAGTAGATGATGGGTTGCTAGAGAGACAGAAGCTTAAACCCTAGTTTTGCGTTGCTTCGTAAGGGGCTGATTTGGATCCACATGTTTCATGCTATGGTTAGGTTTACCTTAATACTTTTGTTGTAGTTGCGGATGCTTGCAATAGAGGTTAATCATAAGTGGGATGCTTGTTCAAGTAAGAACAACACCCAAGCGCCTGTCCACCCACATATCAAATTATCAAAGTATCGAATGCGAATCATATGAACGTGATGAAAACTAGCTTGACGATATTCCCATGTGTCCTCGGGAGCACTTTTCCTATTATAAGAGTTTGTTCCGGCTTGTCCTTTGCTACAAAAGGATTGGGCCACCTTGCTGCACTTTATTTACTTTTGTTACTTGTTGCTCGTTACAACCTATCTTATCACAAAACTATCTGTTACCACTTATTTCAGTACTTGCAGAGAATACCTTGCTGAAAACCACTTATCATTTCCTTCTGCTCCTCGTTGGGTTCGACACTCTTACTTATCGAAAGGACTACGATAGATCCCCTATACTTGTGGGTCATCATTTAGAGAATCTCGCATTCTAACACTCGGTCATCCTCACAAGCACTGCAGAATTCCTCTTGTCGACGAACCAAGTTCGGATAAATCCATCGATTATGCAAGCCAAACAAAACATCTATCGTTCCTTCACAACTCTAAGGTTTTGTGTAAACTCCTATAAATCATCGGTTGATAAAGTCGCAACTCCTTCCAGGGTTTTTCATTCAGCAAGAGGGTGTTTGCCTCTTGGCAGATCCTGGGGCCTGTGGGGTATGGCCCATCTCATCACTTGAAATCCTTGAACTCATCCTCGGGGCAACTAGTCATTATTCCAACATCCAGCTTCCAGCCTCCTAGCATACTTAAATTCCATCCAATTGTACTGTCTTCCTTCCTTCTATTGGCACCAAACTAGGACATGATTACTCAGACTCATAATGGAATTTCCCTTGATCCTTATTTCCAACATCATACCTCCTTTATATCCAATATTAATTCATCTCTTCATCCTCGTGGGATATCCCACATAGCGAGTTAAAAACTTATACTTATGAAGTCCATACTCCACTTCATGGAACATCATTAGCCTTTCCAGGGTCAAGCGTCCTTACAGAGGAATATTGGCCATCCTTGCATGGCACTTCTTTAACTGGGAAACGTGAAACACATCATGAACTCCTGACGGTCCTTCGGGTAACTCCAACTTGTTGGCCACTTCTCCCATACGCTCCAAAACTCGGTATGGTCCTACAAATCTTGGTGCTAACTTTCCCTTAACTCCAAATCATTTAATTCCTCGCAAAGGGGACACATGAAGACATGCTCTGTCTCCAATTTCATAGACTACCTCCTTGAGTTTTTGAGTCTACATAACTCTTCTGCCTGGACTGAGCTACCTTCAATCTATCTTGAATCAACTTAACATTCTCTTCTGACTCCTTGATCACATTTGGTCCAAACAACTGACGGTCCCCAACTTCATCCCACACACTCTTGGGGTATCACACATATCGAGATAAAACTCGTATTCATTTTGTCTGAAATCCACTCAGTGGAGTATCCTTATCTTTTCCAGGTGTCAACGGTTCTTACAGGGTACTACCACCCCTAAAATGCACAAATCTTCCATAGACCATATTTCTCATATCCTCAAAATGGCCAAAATTCTTCTTCATAGAGTAACAACTCAAAAAATCCATATCAGTACCAATGATGCTAACTTTATTCATTCTCAAATGATTACAATCTCTCGCTTTTCCATTACCTGTCTCAACTCAACACCTCAATATAAAAGAAAATGTTCTCACTTCTACTACTCCATTTCTTTTGTTGCAAACTCAACTATCTAGCACAAGTTTCCTTCTCCTTGGGGCATTCTTTGGCAAAGTACCCTGCTCCATTACAACTAAAACATAATACTTCTGACAAGTATCGAGGTTTCCTTTTTGGGCAACTGTTGAGGTAGTGCCCTGACTCCTTGCACCTGTAACAGGTGATATGACTCAGGTCCCTCCTGGGCTCCAATCGGTTTCTCTTCCTGGACTTTTTCATTCCAATCAGGGCTTCTATTTCCTGTGGGTCATATTCTACTTCCTCTGTCGGGAATTCTACTAGATCCCCATTCAAACAATTTTGGGAGATGTGTCCTTCTTCTCCACATGAATAGCAAGACTTAGTGCAGGGTTTACTCGGGTCTTCTTTAGGTGTGTCCTCCACCTCTTCCTTCATCACAGTTTCTTCTAAAGTTTCCATGAGGGCTCCTTTCATTACTTCTTTCTTCTGTTGGATGGTTCGTTGTACCATGGGGTAAATGTGACACTGAGCAGGATAGTGGGTAGTCCCTTCACACAAGAAACAAGTAATCTGCCTAGTTGGGCATTCTTCAACTGGGTGACTTCCTTCACAATTAGGGCATTCATCCTTGTGTTCTTTATGGTTGTGTCCTATTTCTCCACAAATCTTGCATGCACAAGGTTTCTTCATATCCTTTCCATAAGGCTTCAACTTCTGGGACACAAACCGAGACTTTGGTAAAGTCAATTTAAATTCTTTCCAAGTGGTTACTCCTTGCCATCCATTGATAGTTTGGTACATCCTCCACCAAGTAGCAGCACCTCTTTCAAAGCACTGAAGAGCATGCTGGGTCATATCATGTCCAACTATAGGGTTATTCTCCATGTGATCCTCCATGTTCTGAATCCATTGGTCTGTCTCCAACTGACTTATCGGTCCAGAAAGTACAAGCTCATCTCCATTCATCCTCTATTGGGTCCAAGGGTTTGGGGTGAGATAAGAGAGATAGAGAGGGATACACACAATGCAAACAAAAGTTTTGACAAGGCAGATTTTATTGTGGCTGTCGGAAAACATCAAACAAATGACAGCTCACAATCGTTGCATCTAACGTAGGTATATAACAGGGGTTTGGTCTTCTAAAGGTCAATGTCGCCAAACTCTTCAAGTCTTGTTCCTGTCTTCGATGGCTTCTTCCAATCGTGCTTGTCCTTCTCAAGTTCTTTTGCCAGCTCATCTCTTGTTGTAGCAAAGTCTCTCGTGACATCCTTGAATATTCTGGAGTTGCATTCCAAACTTCTGGGTTTCAACATCCTTGGCATGAGACATGGTCATATTGTCCTTCAGTTCCTGACAAATCTCCGGTATCTCGAGGTTTTGCCCTCCAGGTTGGCTACTTTCAGTTTCTGATTCCTGAGTCCTTCACGAAATGCTTCCTTGATTAATACGGCTTCATGGAGCTCCACCTTAAACTTCTTGATGTACTACTCCAGATCCTGGTGATACACCGGCTAAGGTTAAAACTTCATCTTACTGATAGGTGCTCCATCAGCCTTCTTCCATCAAATCCATTCTGAAGAAATGCATCCTTAACTCAGCACTGTGATAATAGCATAAGCGGGCGATAACCTCATGGATAGTCGTGTTTCTGTTCTTGTCATTTCCATGAGCTATCATTCCATAGTTGATATCTCCTGCCTTAGGGTTTTCAAAACTTCGAGTTCTCATGCTCCATGTTACGGTCTTTCTCCGATACACCTTGATCTCGGGTATTGACAACTTCAATAGTCTGTCAAGTTCCATAAGGGTAGCTTTCCTAGGTCATACAAATCTGGAAATTCTACAGAGCCTTCAAATTCTCCTAGTCTTCTGAGTCTTCAACTGTTGTAGTTTCCATTATTCAAATGCACGAAAAATACTCTTCATTCCGAAGTGGTCTTAGTTGTCCGATATCTTATACTTCTTGAAGTGGTCTCATCAGTCGAATCTTCGTGTGGTCAAAAGGGAAAAGGGGGTATGGTCTCACTAAAAGGGGATATTTGAGTAAGCTCAGAAGAGAAGAGAGGTAAAAGATCTTTTTGAAAAGTAAAGTTTTAGAGAAAAATCTTTCCTATGGGCTTGCCAGTTTCTAGGGTCACGTCCTACAGTCAACATGTGCTCTGATACCATCTTGTAGCGACCTGACCCGAATGGATCAAGTCTCTGTGCTTAAGTGTCATCCCTGGATCGGTATGCTGACACACACAGTACTCGAGGATTTATAACAGAGGTAAATCACATGTAAAAGTAATGCAAATACTATTAACTCAATCCAAATAGAGGAAGTAACAAGGTTGTGGATTGCCATCAACACCAACGACAAAGTTGAGTGTAGAAATCGCAACCCTAATGTATCACTTACTCGTCATAAGAAATCCTGCAACATGAGACTTGTAGCCACAGAGGGTCAGTACATTGAATGTACTGGCAAATTCACACCATAGAGAAATGATGAACAATGGCTATCACTACATGCATATATGGCTGGTGGAAAAGCTCTATGGTTATAAGGTTTTTGCGAAAAGCCAATTTTTCCCTACTGCAAAGGAATATAATTTATTTAACTATCATGGTGGTTGTTAAACATTGAGAGTGTAGACACCCTCTCAATCCCAATTAAAAGTAATCATTAACAACCCAACAAATTATTTAAGTAACGTGATGAGATTCACATGATAATCCAAGTACTAGATACTCAAGATGTCCATAACCGGGGACACGGCTAATCATGATTAGTTTATACACTCTGCAGAGGTTTGCGCACTTTTCCCCACAAGACTCGATCTCCTCCGTTGGGATTCTCGCACTACATGGTGTTTGAGAAACGGATGACCGAGATATAGTCTTTCAGAAGCGCTAGCACCTTACGATCGGGTAAACCGTTACACCTACTTTCCCCTACATCTGCTAGTCTACCACTGTACGAGTTCGCATGACTTAATCCACTATGCTAGAGCCCATAGTAGCTTGTGGCTGCACACGGAAGTTTCTAGTATGAATAATCTCATGATCCCTTTGAGCCTGGGTGGCGGTCCATAATGAAAAACAGGCAATCGCTGGAATGCCCAGGTGCCTAAACAGGCAATCGCTGGAATACCCAGGTGGCTCAATCCACCCAGATGTGTATTTAAGTTGTCACCTTAAGTTGAACCATTAATTAACAATCTCACATCTGTCATGGATTTCACTCACCCAAACCACGTCTACGAGCATAGCATAGCAATATAAGCAATTCGGATAAGTAACTCCCAAGGGTTTGAATGTAACAGAGCAATAGGTTCTACCTCATCAACTACTTCCAAACCCACATGTTAAAAATCACATCCTAACCATGCAATGTTTGAGGATTGGAACTAATGCATAAAAACTTGGTGATAAAGGGGTATGATCAAAGTGTGAACTTGCCTGCAATGTTGATGAAGATGATTCGCACTCATAACTCTTGATAGTTCTACTCGTCACACTCCGGTCAATCTATCGTAAGCAAGCAATAGTAACCACACATAAGCAATCACTCAAAAGGTCGGAGAGAAAGAAGAAAACAATCCGGAAAGCTTCAAAACCCAGTAAATAACTCTTGCAACATAAAACAATTTCTAACAGTACCAAAATTATGTGAATTTGGCCTTATCAAAAAGTTTAGGTCAAGAGCTTTAATTTGCAGAAAGAATCAACTCAAACGGAGCTACGGAACTCAAGTTACGATCAAACGAAGTTTGAATCTAAATCTGATCTAATTCAAAATTTGAAATTTTAAAAACATGTTTGGGTTGGATTACTGGATAGAGGAGATCGTAACGAAGAAGTGGGCATTGGTTTCGTTGGATTTGGAGTAACGAGTAAAAAGTAGTGATTGTTTTGATATCGAGGACTAAACTGTAAATAAAACATCTACAAAGATGTCCCTGTCTAAAACTAACAGAAAAAGGAAAAGACTAAAAAGCGAATTTTCGTTTATAAGATCTAAACAGAGGATGTTCGCTTATTTAAATAAAACCAAAAAAACAAATCTAGTCTAGGGTTTTTAAAAAAACCGAGGTTAAAAGAAAAACCAGATCGGACCGGCGGTTTTATACCGGTTCGGAAGGTTTCGATGACGGCGGCGGTCTCCGGCGAGACAGGACAGCGGCGGCGGCTCGGGTCCGGCCAGGGCGGTGGCTCCGGTCGTCCAGGAGGGCGGCGAAGGGGTCGGGAGGGCGGCGCGGCGAGGCGAGGCGGATGGCGGCGTCGACGGTGGTCAATGGTGACGGGACGGAGCAGGGCATCGGCGGTGGATCTCGCCAGCGGCGGCGGGATGCGGCGCAAGGGCGGCGGTGCGGTGCGGCAGAGAGGAAAAGGCGGTGGCGGCGGAGCTTATATAGAGGGGGGCGAGGGTTGCGTGGAGGAGGGGGCAAGGCGGCGCGGGGGTGGCCGGGTCGGCCACGACGGCGGCGGACGGCGTGCCCGAGCGGGACTTCCGCTCGGGGAAGGAGAGGGGCGACACGCTGGGTTGGGCCTTGGCTTAGCAGGAGCTGGGCCGGCCCAGTCGGGGAGAAGATCTTTTTTCTTTTTTAAACATTTTTCACAGACAATAAAAACAAATAGAAAAAACAAATATATTATATAGGCATGTAATATATCAAAATTTTCAGAAAAAGATTTTCTACACGGTGAACATTTTCCTAACATCAAATAAAATACACACAAATTCAGATAATTCAAAGAGTGCTACTGCCCTAATAAAATCCAATAAAAACCATTTTAAAAATACCAAAATTAATTCAAATTTATTTCTCTCCAATTTTCTATTGTAGGGCATCATGTTACCCTAATTTCCATATATTTTATTTTTGGAGAAAAAAAAATAATTTGAATAAAACTCAAATAACCCAAATTGAAAAATTAATTTCAAATGGATTTTAAATTTGAGTTTCTTTGAAACTCCCAACTCATATTTCATATAATCTGAAGAAGTCATTTTATCTCCTCTCGTGAAAATCATTGAGTTGCATAAAGTTTCAGAATTGGAAATATTTTCCAAATGAAATTCAAATATTTTCAACACCCCTTGTCATTTAAATAAATGGAAGAAGTCATGTCATCTTCTCTCCAGGGTTTCGTGATGAAAAGTATTTGAATTCACGGAGATTAGAAAGCAAAGATGAAAGTTTGGGAAATTCCTTTTATTCCCTCTCATTTAACTTTCAAAAAGCTTCGGATTCACTCACTTTCAGTCAATCAATCACACAACAATCAAATAAACAATCAAATCTATCTATTTATTATAACATTCCAAAATTTAGAATTTTGGGGATGTTACAGCAAAGTAAATAACTAGATAACACTAAAACTTTATTCTACTAGATCAAGATATTATCAAAAGGATCGAACTAAGAAAAACGGTAAAGATAAAAGTGATGGTGATACAATACCGGGGCACTCCCCCAAGCTTGGCAGTTGCCAAGGGGAGTGCCCATACCCATGTGTTTATGTTACCTTCCTAGGAGGTGGTGGTGATGGAGTTGTTGATGATGTAGGCTTCTCGTCCATCTTCCAAGGCATAGGCTCGCCATCATAGAAGGATGATCGAGTCTCCGGGATCCTTAAATCTGCAGCCAAACTCATCCTCTTGAATCTATATTCATACTCACAGTTTTGGTTTTGCAGGTCATAGATCTGGGCTTGGAGGCGCTCGATTTTCTCGTGAAGCTTGAAGATGGCCTCCCCAATGTTCTTGTCATCCAGATTGTGGTTGTTGGTGAACTCCATGATCATTATATGATTGGAGTCGAGTCCACGTTCCACCATCTCCTGGCACCTGAAAACTTGTTGCTCCAATGCCTCGAGCCTTGTCTCCATGCTTCCGATCCTCCTTGGTCCCTCAACATCGCGGATGTGCAGCAACCCCTCACGCATCTCAATGGTTTGAGGGTGTTGCGGCACCTCCGCAAGGTAGGGGTTGATGACCTTCTCGAACAACTTGTCCTTGGGGGCACTTGAAGACACCATGGCGATCTAGATCTGTCAGAAAAACAGCTCGAAACAAAGACAGAAGATATTTGCATGATAGAGTGGTCAAAACCTTCGGAAGATTATATAATGAATTTTTACCGACCAAAATAAGTATCATGCAAGAAAACGGAGTCCGAAGAGCACACGAGGTGCCCATGAGGCAGGGGGCGCGCCTAGGGGGTAGGGCGCGCCCTCCACCCTCGTGGACCCCTTGTGTCCTTCCCGGACTACTTCTTATTTTCCTATTTTCTTAAATATTCCAAAACGGAGAAAAAATTCTATTAGAACTATTTTGGAGTCGGTTTACTTACCGTACCACATACCTATTCCTTTTCGGAGTCTGAAACATTCCAGAAAGTGTCCCTTATGTATTCCTCCGGGGTTACGGTTTCAATAACATTAGTTTCAACATTTATGGGATTACCTGAGATATAATGTTTGATTCTTTGACCGTTCACCACCCTCGGATTTGTGCCTTCAAAGTTGTTGATTTTCATGGCACCGGAATGGTAGATCTCCTCGATAACGTAAGGACCTTCCCATTTAGAGAAAAGTTTGCCTGCAAAAATCTTAAACAGGAGTTGTATAACAATACATCGTCACCTACATTAAACTTGGATTTTTGTATCCTTTTGTCATGCCATCTTTTAACCTTTTCTTTAAACAGTTTGGCATTCAAATAAGCCTGGGCTCTCCATTCATCAAGTGAGCTAATGTCAAAAGGCCTCTTCTCACCGGCAAGTTTGAAATCATAATTGAGCTCTTTAATGGCCCAATATGCCGTATGTTCTAGTTCAAGAGGTAAGTGACATGATTTCCCATAAACCATTTTATACGGAGACATATCCATAGGATTTTTATATGCAGTTCTATAAGCCCATAATGCATCATCAAGTTTCTTGGACCAATTCTTTCCTGATCTATTAACAATCTTTTGCAAAATTAATTTAAGTTCTCTATTACTTAATTCTACTTGACCACTAGACTGTGGATGATATGGAGATTCAATTCTATGATTAACATCATACTTAGCAAGCATTTTACGAAAAGCACCATGAATAAAATGTGAACCACCATCAGTCATTAAGTATCTAGGGACTCCAAACCTCAGAAAAATAACTTCTTTAAGCATCTTAATAGAGGTGTTATGATCAGCACTACTAGTTGGAATAGCTTCTACCCTTTTAGTAATGTAATCAACAGCAACTAAAATATGTGTGTACCCATTTGAGGAAGGAAAAGGTCCCATATAATCAAAGCCCCAAACATCAAATGGTTCAATAACAAGTGAATAATTCATAGGAATTTCTTGACGTCTACTAATATTACCAATTATTTGACATTCATCACAAGACAAGACAAACTTACGGGCATCTTTGAAGAGAGTAGGCCAATCAAAACCGGATTGCAATACTTATGTGCAGTTCTGTCTCCAGCATGATGTCCTCCATAAGCCTCAGAGTGACACTTGTGTAGGATCTGTTCCTGTTCATGCTCGGGTACACAATGTCTAATAACACCATCTACTCCTTCTTTATAAAGATGTGAGTCATCCCAAAAGTAATGTCTTAAATCGTAGAAGAACTTTTTCTTTTGCTGATATGTGAAACTAGGTGGGATACATTTAGCAACAATGTAATTAGCATAATGAGCATACCATGGAGCACTACGAGAAGCATTTATGACAGCTAATTGTTCATCAGGAAAGCTATCATCAATAGGTAGTGGGTCATCAAGAACATTCTCTAACCTAGACAAGTTGTCTGCAACGGGGTTCTCAGCTCCCTTTCTATCAATGATATGCAAATCAAATTATTGTAGTAAGAGAACCCATCTAATAAGCCTAGGTTTAGCATCTTTCTTTTCCATAAGATATTTAATAGCAGCATGATCAGTGTGAACAGTTACTTTAGAATCAACAATGTAAGGTCTGAACTTATCACAAGCAAATACAACTGCTAAAAATTCCTTTTCAGTAGTAGCATAGTTTCTCTGGGAATTGTCTAGAGTTTTACTAGCATACTGAATAAGATTTAATTTCTTATCAACTCTTTGTCCTAGAATAGCCCCTACAGCATAATCACTAGCATCACACATAATTTCAAATGGTAAATTCCAATCAGGAGGTTGAACAATAGGTGCAGAAACCAAAGGTTTCTTAAGTATTTGAAATGCTTCTACATAGTCATCATTAAAGACAAAAGGAACATCTTTTTGTAAGAGATTAGTCACAGGCCGAGAAATTTTAGAGAAGTCCTTAATGAACCTCCTATAAAAACCAGCATGACCAAGGAAGCTTCTTATACCTTTAATGCCCGACACGACATCTTTTCAATAGCATCAGCTTTAGCTTTATCAACTTCAATACCTCTTTCAGAAATTTTATGCCCCAAGACAATACCTTCATTAACCATAAAGTGGCACTTCTCCCAATTCAAGACAACATTAGTTTCTTCACATCTCTGCAAAACTCGATCAAGGTTGCTATCAAAGGAGGTTCCGTAAACGGAGAAATCATCCATGAAAACCTCAACAATCTTTTCACAAAAGTCAGAGAATATAGCAGTCATGCATCTTTGAAAAGTAGCAGGTGCATTGCATAAACCAAAAGTCATACGTCTATAAGCAAAGGTACCGAAAGGACAAGTAGAAGTTTTCTTTTCTTGATCCTCTTTTGACACAGGTATTTGAGAGAAACCAGAATAACCATCTAGAAAGCAAAAATGTGTATGTTTGGATAATCTTTCTAGCATTTGATCAATAAAAGGTAAAGGGTAATGATCCTTTTTAGTAGCTTTATTTAGTTTGCAGAAATCAATTACCATTCTATAACCTGTAACAATTCTTTGTGGGATCAATTTATCTTTATCATTAGGAACAACAGTAATACCTCCCTTCTTAGGGACATAATGGACAGGACTTACACACCGACTATCAGCAATGGGATAAATTATACCTGCCTCCAGAAGCTTAAGTATTTCTTTTCTTACCACTTCTTTCATCTTGGGATTTAACCGTCGTTGGTGATCAACAACCGATTTCGCGTGTTTCAACAATTTTATTTTGTGCTGGCAGAGAGTGGGACTAATGCCCTTAAGATCATCAAGAGTATATCCAATAGCAGCATGGTGCTTCTTCAGAGTTTTCAATAATTCATTTTCTTCATGCTCTGAAAGGTTAGCACTAATAATAACAGGATATATCTCTTTCTCATTAAGATAAGCATATTTAAGAGTATCAGGTAAAGGTTTAAGCTCAAACACGGGATCACCCTTGGGTGGAGGAGGATCCCCTAGGGATTCAATAGGCAAGTTGTGTCTCAAAATAGGTCCATGTTTAAAGAATACTTCATCTATTTCCCTTCTTTCATTCATAAACATATCATTTTCATGGTCTAGCAAATATTGCTTTAAAGGATCATTAGGAGGCACGACAATAGAAGCAAGACCAATAATTTCATATTTACTTGTCAATTCTTTATCATGGGGTTTTCTACGAAACTTAGCAAAATTAAACTCATGATACATATCCCCTAAACCAACAGAATTGCAGTCTATCTTAGCATTAACAGTATTCAAGAAGGGTCGACCAAAAATAATGGGACAAAAGTCATCTTGTGGGGAACTGAGAACAAGAAAATCAGCAGGATATTTAACTTTCCCACACAAGACTTCAACATGTCTAACAATCCCAACGGGTGAAATAGTTTCTCTATTGGCAAGCTTAATTGTAACATCAATTTCTTCTAACTCAGTAGGTGCAATATCATGCATAATTTCTTTGTATAAGGAATGAGGTATTGCACTTGCACTAGCACCCATATCACATAAGCCATGATAGCAATGATCTCCTATTTTAATAGAAATAACAGGCATGCCTACAACAGGTCTATGTTTATTTTTAGTATCAGGTCTAGCAATTCTAGCAGCTTCATTACAGAAGTAAATAACATGCCCATCAATATTATCGGCCAAGAGATCTTTAACCATAGGAACACTAGGTTCAACTTTAATTTGCTCAGAAGGAGTAGGTGTTCTAGTATTGCTCTTACGAACCACAGTTGAAGCTTTAGCATAATCCTTTTTCTAACAGGGAAAGGTGGTTTCTCAATATAAGAAGTGGGAACAACAGGATCATTATAAGTGATAGTCTTTTCTTCAACTTTAATAGGTGCAACTACTTTTACTTCAATGGGAGGATTATATTTAAACCACTTCTCCTTAGGGAGATCAACATGAGTAGCAAAGGATTCACAGAAAGAAGCTACTATCTCATAGTCAAGTCCATATTTAGTGCTAAATTCACGGAAAGCATCGGTATCCATAAAAGATTTAACACAATCAAACTTGGGTGTTATACCTGACTCCTTACCTTCGTCAAGGTCCCAATCTTCAGAGTTGCATTTAATCTTTCCAATAAATCCAATTTGAATTCAATAGTCTTCATCATAAAAGATCCAATAGAAGAAGTATCGAGCATGGAGCGATTACTGAGAGAAAGCCGAGCATAAAAATTTTGAATAATCATTTCTTTTGAGAGCTCATGATTGGGGCATGAATATAACATTGACTTAAGCCTCCACCAAGCTTGAGTGATGCTTTCTCCTTCGCTAGGCCAAAAATTATATATATAATTACGATCACGATGAACAAGATGCATAGGATAAAACTTCTGATGAAATTCCAATTTCAATCGGTTATAGTTCCATGATCCCATATCATCACATAGCCTAAACCATGTCAATGCCGCTCCCTTAAAAGATAAAGGGAAGACCTTCTTCTTGATAACATCCTCGGGCATACCTGCAAGCTTAAATAATCCACAAACTTCATCCACATCGATTAGGTGCAAATCGGGATGCAATGTTCCATCTCCTGTAAAAGGATTAGCTAGCAGTTTCTCTATCATACCCGAAGGAATTTGAAAGTAAACATTTTCAGTAGGTTCAGTAGGTTGAGGAGCAACTCTTTGCTCTACTGGTCGGGGTGAAGATACCCTGAACAAGCCCCTCAAAGGATTATGTTCCATAGTAACAAGTGACAGTAAATTTCAGCACACTATATAAATTTTTCCTTACCAAATTCCACCTACAAAAGGCGCTTCACTCCCCGGCAACGACGCCAAAAAAGAGTCTTGATGACCCACAAGTGTAGGAGATCTACCGTAGCCTTTTCGATAAGTAAGAGTGTCGAACCCAATGAGGAGTAGAAGGAAATGATAAGCGGTTTTCAGCAAGGTATTTTCTGCAAGCACTGAAATTATCGGTAACAGATAGTTTTCTGATAAGGTAATTGGTAACGGGTAACAAATAGTAAAAGTAAATAAGGTGCAGCAAGATAGCCCAATCCTTTTTGTAGCAAAGGACAAGCCTGGACAAACTCTTATATAAAGGAAAGTGCTCCCGAGGACACATGGGAATTATCTTCAAGCTAGTTTTCAACACGTTCATATGATTCACGTTCGGTACTTTGATAATTTGATATGTGGGTGGACCAGTGCTTGGGTACTGTCCTTCCTTGGACAAGCATCCCACTTATGATTAACCCCTATTGCAAGCATCCGCAACTACAACAGAAGTATTAAGGTAAACCTAACCATAGCATGAAACATATGGATCCAAATCAACCCCTTACGAAGCAACGCATAAACTAGGGTTTAAGCTTCTATCACTCTAGCAACCCATCATCTACTTATTACTTCCCAATGCCCTCCTCTAGGCCCAAACAATGGTGAAGTGTCATGTAGTCGACATTCACATGACACCACTAGAGGAAAGACATCATACATTTCATCAAAATATCGAACGAATACCAAATTCACATGACTACTTATAGGAAGACTTCTCCCATGTCCTCAGGAACAAACTTAACTACTCACAAAGCATATTCATGTTCATAATCAGAGGGGTATTAATATGCATAATGGATCTGAACATATGATATTCCACCAAGTAAACCAACTAGCATCAACTACAAGGAGTAATCAACACTACTAGCAACCCACAGGTACCAATCTGAGGCTTTGGGACAAAGATTGGATACAAGAGATGAACTAGGGTTTGAGATGAGATGGTGCTGGTGAAGATGTTGATGGAGATTGACCCCCTCCCGATGAGAGGATCGTTGGTGATGATGATGGTGATGATTTCCCCCTCCCAGAGGGAAGTTTCCCCGGCAGAACAGCTCCGTCGGAGCCCTAGATTGGTTCCGCCAAGGTTCCGCCTCGTGGCGGCGGAGTTTCGTCCCGTGAGCTTGCTTATGGTTTTTTCCTCAACGAAATACTCCATATAGCCAAAGATGGGCATCACAGGGCCACTAGGGGGTCCACGAGGCAGGGGGCGCGCCCAGGGGGTAGGGGGCGCCCCCCACCCTCGTGGACAATGGGTGGCCCCCCTCTGGTACTTCTTTCGCCCAATATTTTTTATATATTCTGAAACGTGCTCCCGTGAAGTTTCAGGACTTCTGGAGTTGTACAGATTAGGTCTCTAATATTTACTCCTCTTTCAGCCCAGAATTCTAGCTGTCGGCATTCTCCCTCTTCATGTAAACCTTGTAAAATAAAAGAGAATAGGCGTAAGTTTTGTGACATAATGTGCAATAACAACCCATAATGCAATAAATATCAATATAAAAGCATGACGCAAAATGGGCGTATCATGCTTCACAACAATTTGAACCTTGGCGGGTCGTGCAAGCTGAGCCGTCTCGATGATGTCAGTGCAGGTGTCCGGCTCAGGGCCCGACTCACTGATCTTGCCGATGAAGACGTGGATTCCGCCGAAGGGGACCCGGTACCCGTACTCAATTGAGCCGGCCTCGGGGCCCCAGCCAGCATCATCGATGTAGAGCTTGCCGCGACAACTCTTGGTCATCCGGCCCACGGCGTATCTCTTGATCCCAGCGAAGCATCCCTTCAAGAACTCAAAACCACCATGCGCGGGCCCCACGGTGGGTGCCAACTGTCGTGGACTTATGTAACACCCTTGATGCGACTATAGCTCCCATGTATCGAGGCACGACTTGGAGACATAATCGCATTGAAGGCATATGTCGCAAGTTAGGCAATCTTCACAACATCCCATGTAATATGAATAATAAAGGGGAGATAACAATAGTTGGCTTACACTCGCCACGTCAATCAAGTACATAAATAAAATTACATCACCCAAACACTCATGGACCGACTACGGCGCCAAAATAAAAGAGAACCCAACATGCGACAACGGTCCCGTTCACCCCCAACTGGGCACCACTACTGATCATCGGGGAAGGAAACATAGTAACGTTGAGAGTCCTCGTCGAACTCCCACTTGAGCTCGTACGCGTCTCCTGGAGCGGAATCATCAGGCCCTGCATCTGGTGTAGTAGTAATCTGTGAGCCACAAGGACTCAGCAATCTCGCACCCTCGCGATCAAGACTATTTAAGGTTGTAGGTATGGCAAGGTAAATATGAGTGGAGCTGCAGCAAGCGACTAGCAAAATATGGTGGCTAACTTATACGCAGAAGAGAGCGAGAAGAGGAGGCAAAGCGCGAGCGACAAAATAGAGAGCAACCTGCGCAAACATTACTCCAACACCGTGTCCACTTCCCGGACTCCGCCGGGAAGAGGCCATCACGGTAACACACTCGGTTGATTCATTTTAATTAATTAAGGTTCAAGTTATCTACAACCAGACAATAACAAATTCCCATCTGCCCATAACCGCGGGCACGGCTTTCGAAAGTTCAAATCCCTGCAGGGGATTCCCAACTTAGCCCATGGCAAGCTCTCACGGTCAACGAAGGAATAGACCTCCTCCCAAGACGTTCCGATCAGACTCGGTATCTCGGTTACTCAAGACACTTCGACAGGTTAAAACAAATCCAGCAACACCGCCCGAATGTGCCGACAAATCCCGATAGGAGCTGCACATATCTCTTTCTCAGGGCACACTCAGATGAACACTACGTACAACTAAAACCAACCCTCAAGTTGCCCCGAGGTGGCGCTACAAGTGGCTCTATTTGGACCAACACTCAGAGGAGCACTGGCCTGGGGGGGGGTTAAAATAAGATGACCCTCGGGCTCCGAAAACCCAAGGGAAAAAGAGGCTAGGTGGCAAATGGTAAGACCAATGTTGGGCATTGCTGGAAAAGCTTTAATCAAGGTGAACTATTAAGGGGTTCCCATTATAACCCAACCGCGTAAGGGACGCAAAATCCAGGAACATAACACTGATATGACGGAAACTAGGGCGGCAAGAGTGGAACAAAACACTAGGCGAGAGGCCGAGCCTTCCACCCTTTACCAAGTGTATAGATGCATTAAGATAACAAGATAATATAATGATATCACAACAAGTAAATAAAAGATGTTCCAACAAGGAACGACCTCCAATCTTCACCTACAACTAGCAACGCTATAAGAGGGGCTGAGCAAAGCGGTAAGATAGCCAATCAACGGTTTGCTAGGACAATGATGGGTTAGAGGTTTGACATGGCAATTTGGGAGGCTTGCAAGCAAATGGTAGGCATCGTAGCAATGGCATAGCAAAGAGCGAGCAAACTAGCATAGCAAAGATAGTAGTGATTTCGAGGGTATGATCATCTTGCCTGCACAGTTGTCAGAGTTGCCTGGATCCTCGAAAGCAAACTCAACGGGCTCCTCGTTAGCGAACTCGTCTCCCGGATCTACCCAAACAAGACAAACAAGCAACAAGGATACAATCAACCACGTGCAAACTCAAACAACACAATGCAAAGATGATATGCTATGCGGGATGCGATGCGGGATGCAAAATGCAAGATATGACAGGAAATGCATGAACCTGGCCTCAACTTGGAAATCCAAGTGTGCCACTGGAAAGATGAGATGAAATCGCTTGAAAACGATATAAAGAACGCCAAAATCGGAGTTACGGTTTGGAAATGGCAAGCGATTCAAAAATGACACCGGTCTGCGATTTACAACAAGTAGGCATCTAAATGCAATGAGTAGGCACCCAAACATGACAACAAAATACATGGCAGGGATGCATACAAGATGCTTAACAAAAGTCTAGCACTGAGCTACGGCCAATTCATCCATTAACAGGTTCAAACAAGCATGGCAAAAATGCAAATGACAAACAGATCTCAGACTTAGTGAAATCAACACTTGTCTGGAATTTCAGATCAGGTAGCCCGCTTCGGAGCAACAAAACTACATGCTACAGGATCTGAACATGGCAAAGTAAAGCATTGCATGGAGCTACTCAAAGAGCTTAACAAAAGTCCCTTAGTGACCTTGAGCCAAAAGGGATCATAAAATACAATTGCAAGCATGTGAACATAGCAAAAACATAATCAGTTTTCATACTTAGAGAAAAACTGACACATGCTGAAATATAACTCAAGTAGGCATGTTTACGAGCTCGATGCGCTCACTACGGTGCAAGTCATGGCAAGACAAGCATACATCTATCAAGAAGGCACAAAATTCAAGCTAGACATGGCAAGAACAATAGCATAGCATGCACGGATCAACTACAACATCACCGGCAAAATTGCAAACAAGTTGACAATCTGCCCAGATTCACAAAGTAGCAAAAGTAGAGCTCGATTGACTCAAGCTAGGGTGATCCATAATTGCAAACAAAGACATGGATGGATAGAGCACTACAATATTAACAAAACATCCTTACTGACCATCCTCAAAAGAGGCACGGATCACTAAGAAACAACAAGAACATATGGCATCATGAGATAAACAGCTCCAGGACTTAGTGAAATTACTAAGTCCCTGAAAACAGAATTAGCAAGTGCACCACTTTGCAAGCTTGCACTAGACACCACACACACATCCTAAAAATACATGGGTTGCACCTCTGGAAATATGACAAAACCCTTAACAAAACATATGTAGAACTCACGGGCATATCATGCACACAATAATCATGGCAAAAATGACAAAAGTGCTAAACGGAGTAGCAGATCTGACAATTAACTCAACTAGCCCTCTTCTAACAGCATTTCGGGCATCAAGATGAACTCAAATGAAAATGATGCAATGGAATGAAATGATGTACGCTCTAAGATGAACATTTTGATATGCTATATGCATGAATCGGAGCTACGGATGCAAAGTTATGGAGCCGTGAACATGAGCACTTGGACTGAAATTTCAAGGACTTAGGGAAAAAAACAACCTCCCAGATCTGGATCTAGGGTTTGGTGGCACGCAAAACGAGGCAAACTCCGGTGAGCACTATTCACGGCCGGAGCGGGACGTCGCCGGAGGAGGTCGGGGAGGCGGCTGCCGGGGCGGCTCCGGCCGGCGCGGGTCGCCGGAGCGACGAGGGCGGCTGGTG
>NC_041380.1:149201511-149206386 GCF_002162155.2 Triticum dicoccoides | reverse complement strand
GGGCCGCGGCGGCGACTGGCGGCGGAGTGCCACATGGCGGCACGCGACTGGTGCGGGGGCGGCGGCACGGAGCGTCCGGTGCGGGCGGACAATGTCCAGCGCGTCGGAGGGGAAAATAGGGTTTTCGGGGGAGAGGAAGATCTGAATTTCGGGGGGTGTTTAAATAGGCATAGGGGGAGCTAGGAGAGTCCAAATGAGGTGTGGTTTTCGGCCACGCGATCGTGATAGAACGCTCTAGATGATGGAGCAGAGTTAGGTGGGTCTTGGGCCAAATTGGAGGGGTGTTGGGCTGCAACACACACGAGGCCTTTTCGGTCCCTCGGTTAACCGTTGGAGTATCAAACGAAGTCCAAATGATACGAAACTTGACAGGCGGTCTACCGGTAGTAAACCAAGGCTACTTGGCAAGTCTCTGTCCAATCTGGAAATGTTTAATCCCCACACACGAAAGAAAGCTAGAAATGACCACCGGAGGAGAACGAAGCGCCGGAATGCAAAACGGACAACGGGGAAAATGCTCGAATGCATGAGACGAACACGTATGCAAATGCAAAGCACATGATGACATGATATGAGATGCATGACAACGAAAACAACACACGGAGACAAAAACCCGAACCCGAGAAAATAAATATAGCTTAACGCCGGAAACGGCAAGAGTTGGAGTACAAATTGGGAAAGTTACATCCGGGGTGTTACAACACTCCACCACTACGAAAGGATCTCGTCCCAAGATCTAGGACTGAAAAAACGCCGGGTACTCAGAACGGAGGTGATCCTCGCGTTCCCAGGTAGCTTCATGGTCGGAATGGTGTGACCACTTGACTTTGAGAAATTTGATCGACTTGTTGCGAGTCTTGCGTTCAGTCTCTTCAAGAATAGCAACTGGGTGCTCACGACAAGAGAGATCTTCTTGGAGCTCAATGTCCTCGAAGTTGACGGTGCGGTCAGGAGTCTTGAAGCACTTTCGAAGCTGAGAGACATGGAACACGTCATGAACATTTGCAAAGTTTGAAGGAAGCTCGAGTTGATAGGCGAGGTCGCCTCTCTTGCTGACAATCTTGAAAGGTCCCATGTATCTAGGGGCAAGCTTCCCTTTGATACCGAAGCGACGAGTACCTTTCATAGGAGAGACACGGAGGTAAACATGATCTCCGATCTCGAAAGCCAAATCACGGTGCTTACTATCATAGTAGCTCTTCTGGCGGGATTGGGCCACTTTGAGGTTATCTCTAATGACTTTGCACATTTCTTCTGCCTCTATGATTAAGTCATTACCCAAAAGCTGACGTTCACCAGTTTCAGACCAGTTGAGAGGGGTACGACACTTCTTGCCATACAAAATTTCAAATGGGGCCTTGCCCGAACTTGCTTGAAAACTGTTGTTGTAGGAGAATTCAGCATAAGGAAAACAATCCTCCCACTTCATGCCGAAGGAGATCACACAAGCCCTGAGCATATCTTCAAGAATCTGGTTGACACGCTCGACTTGACCGCTAGTTTGAGGATGGAAAGCTGTGCTGAAGCGGATGTTGGTGCCCATGGCCATCTGAAAAGAATCCCAAAACTTCGAGGTAAAGATGTTGCCACGGTCTGAAGAGATCACTTGTGGAATACCGTGCAGAGAGACAATACGAGAGGTATAGAGTTCCGCCAATTGAGCTGCAGTGATCGACTCTTTGATAGGCAGAAAGTGAGCCACTTTGGTGAGTTTGTCGATGACAACGAATATAGCATCATTGCCACGCTTGGACTTTGGAAACCCACTCACGAAGTCCATCTCAATATGGTCAAACTTCCATTCTGGAATGGCAAGAGGTTGGAGGAGACCAGCTGGCCTTTGGTGTTCTGCCTTCACTCTTCTACAGACATCACATTCATTCACGAATTGAGCAATCTCGCGCTTCATTCGAGTCCACCAATAAGCTTGTTTAAGGTCCTGATACATCTTCGTGCTCCCAGGGTGGATGGAGAGGAGAGAATTGTGAGCCTCGTTCATGATCACTTTACGAAGGTCACCTTTGGGTACAACAATACGATCCTCGAAGAAGAGAGTGTCCTTGTCATCAAGGCGGTAGCACTTGTACTTGGACTGACTCTTGGCAATCCCAATCTTCACCTTTTTCACCATAGCATCAAGAAGCTGGGCTTGGCGAATCTGGTCTTCTAAGGTAGGAGAGACTAGAAGGTTGGCGAGGAAACCTTGAGGAACAACTTGCAGATTAAGTTTGCGGAAAGCTTCACAAAGCTTGGGTTGATAAGGTTTAAGAATCAGACTGTTGCAGTACGCCTTCCTGCTCAAAGCGTCAGCAATCACATTGGCCTTTCCTGGAGTATACTCAATACTCGGATTATACTCTTGAATCATTTCGACCCATCGAGTTTGCCTGAGGTTGAGATTAGGCTGAGTGAAGATGTACTTGAGACTCTTGTGATCAGTGAAAATGTCCACTTTTCTTCCCAATAGAAGATGTCTCCAAGTCAAAAGAGCATGCACAACTGCCGCCAACTTGAGATCATGAGTGGGGTAGTTCTTCTCATTAGGCTTCAACTGGCGAGATGTATAAACAACAACTTTCTTCTCTTGCATCAAAACTGGGCCAAGACCTTGGAGAGAGGCATCACAAAAGACCTCGTACGGCTTGGATTCATCAGGCGGAGTCAGAACTAGAGCAGTGATCAATTTCTCTTTCAAAGTGTTGAAAGCAATGTCACACTCCGGAGACCAAACGTACTTGAAGTGCTTCTGAAGAAGATTTGAGAGAGGCTTCGCGATCTTAGAAAAGTTTTCAACGAATCTTCGGCAATAGCTTGCGAGACCGAGGAAGCTACGGAGTTGCTTCACATTCTGAGGAGGTTCCCAATTCACAATTGCAGACACCTTCTCAGGATTCACGGCAATGCCCTTGGCGGAGATGATATGACCAAGATAAAGAACCTCGTCGAGCCAAAATTCACACTTGGAGAACTTGGCGTAGAACTGATGTTCCCTGAGCTTATCGAGAACCAAACGCAAGTGCTTGGCATGATCTTCCTTGTTCTTGGAGAAAACTAGAATGTCGTCGAGATAGAACAAAACGAAGTCATTGGTGTAGGCGTTGAAGATGAAGTTCATCATGCGAGAGAACGTCGGAGGAGCGTTGACGAGGCCAAAAGATATGACGGTGTATTCATATGAACCAAAGCTTGTCCTGAAAGCCGTCTTGGGAATATCTTGCTCACGGATTCGAATCTGATGATAACCCATACGGAGATCAAGCTTGGAGAATACTTGGGCACCTTTGAGTTGTTCGAGCAGCTCATTGATGTTAGGAAGTGGGTATTTGTTCTTGATGGTCTTCTTGTTCACTGGACGGTAATCAACACAAAGTCGGTCTGTTCCATCCTTCTTCTTCACAAAAAGAACACCACAACCCCACGGAGAAGAACTAGGCCGGATGAGACCCATTTTCTCTTGAATATCGAAAAGATGCAACAACACCCAAACATGACAACAAAATACATGGCAGGGATGCATACAAGATGCTTAACAAAAGTCTAGCACTGAGCTACGGCCAATTCATCCATTAAAAGGTTCAAACAAGCATGGCAAAAATGCAAATGACAAACAGATCTCAGACTTAGTGAAATCAACACTTGTCTGGAATTTCAGATCAGGTAGCCCGCTTCGGAGCAACAAAACTACATGCTACAGGATCTGAACATGGCAAAGTAAAGCATTGCATGGAGCTACTCAAAGAGCTTAACAAAAGTCCCTTAGTGACCTTGAGCCAAAAGGGATCATAAAATACAATTGCAAGCATGTGAACATAGCAAAAACATAATCAGTTTTCATACTTAGAGAAAAACTGACACATGCTGAAATATAACTCAAGTAGGCATGTTTACGAGCTCGATGCGCTCACTACGGTGCAGGTCATGGCAAGACAAACATACATCTATCAAGAAGGCACAAAATTCAAGCTAGACATGGCAAGAACAATAGCATAGCATGCACGGATCAACTACAACATCACCGGCAAAATTGCAAACAAGTTGACAATCTGCCCAGATTCACAAAGTAGCAAAAGTAGAGCTGATTGACTCAAGCTAGGGTGATCCATAATTGCAAACAAAGACATGGATGAATAGAGCACTACAATATTAACAAAACATCCTTACTGACCATCCTCAAAAGAGGCACGGATCACTAAGAAACAACAAGAACATATGGCATCATGAGATAAACAGCTCCAGGACTTAGTGAAATTACTAAGTCCCTGAAAACAGAATTAGCAAGTGCACCACTTTGCAAGCTTGCACTAGACACCACACACATCCTAAAAATACATGGGTTGCACCTCTGGAAATATGACAAAACCCTTAACAAAACATATGTAGAACTCACGGGCATATTATGCACATAATAATCATGGCAAAAATGACAAAAGTGCTAAACGGAGTAGCAGATCTGACAATTAACTCAACTAGCCCTCTTCTAACAGCATTTCGGGCATTAAGATGAACTCAAATGAAAATTATGCAATGGAATGAAATGATGTACTCTCTGAGATGAACATTTTGATATGCTATATGCATGAATCGGAGCTACGGATGCAAAGTTACGGAGCCGTGAACATGAGCACTTGGACTGAAATTTCAAGGACTTAGGGAAAAAAACAACCTCCTAGATCTGGATCTAGGGTTTGGTGGCACGCAAAACGAGGCAAACTCCGACGAGCACTATTCACGTCCGGAGCGGGACGTCGCCGGAGGAGGTCGGGGAGGCGGCTGCCGGAGCGGCTCCGGCCGGCGCGGGTCACCGAAGCGACGAGGGCGACTGGTGGTGGCGGCGCGGCGCAGTGGCGGCGGCGGCGCGTGGAGGCGGCGGCGGCG
>NC_041380.1:149192468-149201288 GCF_002162155.2 Triticum dicoccoides | reverse complement strand
CTGGGGCGGAGTGCCACGTGGCGGCGTGCGACTGGTGCGGGGGCGGCGGCGCGGAGCGTCCGGCGCGGGCGGACAATGTCCGTCGCGTCGAAGGGGAAAATATGGTTTTCGGGGGAGAGGAAGATCCGGATTTCGGGGGGTGTTTAAATAGGCATAGGGGGAGCTAGGAGAGTCCAAATGAGGTGCGGTTTTCGGCCACGCGATCGTGATCGAACGCTCTATATGATGGAGTAGAGTTAGATGGGTTTTGGGCTAAATTGGAGGGGTGTTGGGCTGCAACACACACGAGGCCTTTTCGGTCCCTCGGTTAACCGTTGGAGTATCAAACGAAGTCCAAATGATACGAAACTTGACAGGCGGTCTACCGGTAGTAAACCAAGGCCGCTTGGCAAGTTTCGGTCCAATACGGAAATGTTTAATCCCCACACACGAAAGAAAGCTAGAAATGACCACCGGAGGAGAACGAAGCGCCGGAATGCAAAACGGACAACGGGGAAAATGCTTGAATGCATGAGACGAACACGTATGCAAATGCAAAGCACATGATGACATGATATGAGATGCATGACAATGACAACAACACACAGAGACAAAAACCCGAACCCGAGAAAATAAATATAGCTTAACGCCGGAAACGGCAAGCGTTGGAGTACAAATTGGGAAAGTTACATCCGGGGTGTTACAACTTAACACGGCAGATGCCTAGCAAAAGGACTTAGATGTGGAGCCATCTCAATATAGTTAGCTTGAAGGGGTTAAACGGGACAAAGGACACGAAGGGTTTACCCAGGTTCGTCCCCTCTCAACGAGGTAAAAGCCTACTCCTGCTTTTGGTTGTATTGCTTGGGTTTCGATGACCAGGGATCCAATACGCTTGACCTAGCCCTCAATCAATTGTTTCTTGCCTTAACCCACCGCCGGGTCACCCCTTTATATACACAGGTTGATGCCCGGCGGCTTATAGAGTCCCGGCCGGCTCATACACAACGTGTCCAGCTCGGTGACTAACTAAGCTTGCCTTACAATACAAGTTACACAATATGGCGGTTCATACCCATGGGCCTCAAGTCACCTCTGGGTCTTGGGCTTTCAATAAGCTTGCTCAATGGACCGCCATCCTCATTGTCCTTTTGGTCCTTCTCTCCTTAAGCCGCCAGAGGCATGACCCGGCCCCTCCTAGGTGGGTCATACCCAATAGTTATATCCCCAACAGTGTCCACACTTTTTCATTGTATCATCCATGCTAGATATATTTTCTCGCTTTCTTCTTGTGTGTTTAAAAACTTTGAGAAAATTAAAAAAATTCATGCTTATTTTTGGTTTTTCTTTCTAGTTTAATTAGTTGTAGCATTTAAAAGAAAACCCAAAAATATTTCTCGATTCTTCTTTTGCTTGTTGGGAGCTCCCCCGTGTAAATAGTTTTTCTTGTTTTTGTTTTTATTTTGCTACTTTGCCTTCTTCAAGAAAAACTAAAAACTCCAAAAATATTTCAGTGTGTTTCTCTGAATTTCTTTTCTTTTTATTGAGTCATACCGGGGAGAAGACCACGGTCAACACGTTGAGTGGCCCTCATATGCATTTTTACTTATCTAACAAAGAGCCCATATTACCTTGTCTTCCCCTGTTGAGTAAAATTGTTTGCAGATTCCAGCTTAGTCCAGGGCACTCTTGCACTATTATTATTTTCATATCATTCGGCCGTGCAAGTGAAAGGCAATAATGATGATATTTTATGAACTAGTTGTGGCAGAGAGAAACGGGTATGAACTCAACTTGCTCTATTTTGTAAATATGTTTAACCTAGTATCCATGATTCAATCTAGTATGATTAAACATATTTGCAATGACCCTTAGAGATTATAGTTTCTCATGCCATGCTTAAGTAGCTAGGAGTGGATGATGATTTATATTGGATGCCAACATTCCGTTAAAATGATTGTGATGTAGTATGATGATATGGTATCCTCCTCTGAATGTTCGAGTGGCTTGACTTGGCACATGTTCATGCATGTAGTTGAATCAAAACCAACATAGACTCTATGATATTTATGTTCATGGTGTTCATATCTAATACGTCTCCAACGTATCTATAATTTTTTATTGTTCCATGCTATTATATTATCTGTTTTGGATGTTTTATATGCATTAATATGCTATTTTATATGATTTTTGGGACTAACCTATTAACCTAGAGCCCAGTGCCAGCTCCTGTTTTTTTCCTTGTTTTAGAGTTTCACAGAAAAGGAATACCAAACAAAGTCCAAATGGAATAAAAATTTCACGATGATTTTTCTTGGATCAGAAGACACCCAGGAGACTTGGAGTGCAAGTCAGAAGAGCCACGAGGCAGCCACAAGGGTGGAGGGCACGCCCAGGGGGTAGGGCATGCCCCCCGACCTTGTGGCCCCCTCGGTGACCCCCTGACCTAGATCTTCCTCCTATATATTCTCAAATACCCTGAAAACTTCCAGGGGAGCCATGAGACCACTTTTCCACCGCCACAACCTTCTGTACCCGTGAGATCCCATCTTGGGGCCTTTTTCGGCATCTTGCCGGAGGGGGATTCGATCACGGAGGGCTTCTACGTCAACACCATTGCCTATCCGATGAAGTGTGAGTAGTTTACTACAGACCTACGGGTCCATAGCTAGTAGCTAGATGGATTCTTCTCTCTCTTTGATTCTCAATACCATGTTCTTCTCGATGTTCTTGGAGTTCTATTTGATGTAATACTCTTTTGTGGTGTGTCTGCCGAGATCCGATGAATTGTGGATTTATGATCAGCTTATCTATGAATAATATTTGAATCTCCTCTGAATTCTTATATGCATGATTTGATATCTTTGCAAGTCTCTTTGAACTATCAATTTGGTTTGGCCCACTAGATTGGTTTTTCTTGCAATGGGAGAAGTGCTTAGCTTTGGGTTCAATCTTGCGATGCTCGATCCAGGTGACAGAAGGGGAACCGACACATATTGTATTGTTGCCATCGAGGATAACAAGATAGGGTTTTCATCATATTGCTTGAGTTAATTCTGCCACATCATGTCATCTTACTTAATGCGTTACTCTGTTCTTATGAACTTAATACTCTAGATGGAGGCAGGAGTCGATCGATGTGTGGAGTAATAGTAGTAGACACAGAATCATTTCGGTCTACTGGACACGGACGTGATGCCTATATTCATGATCATTGCCTTAGATATTGTCATAACTTTGCGCTTTTCTATTAATTGCTTGGCAGTAATTTGTTCACCCACCGTAATAATTTCTATCTTGAGAGAAGGCTCTAGTGAAACCTATGGCCCGGGTCTATTTTCCATCATATAAGTTTTCAATCTATAATTTTAGTTTCCGATTTACTTTTTTGCAATCTTTTACTTTCCATTCCATAAACCAAAAATACCAAAAATATTACTTTACCATTTATCCATCTCTATCAGATCTCACGTTGCAAATAACCGTGAAGGGATTGACAACCCCTTCATCACGTTGCGTGCAAGTTGGTGTTTGTTTGTGCAGGTATTAGGTGGCTTGTCGCGTTGTCTCCTACTAGATTGGTACCTTGGTTCTCAAAATTGAGGGAAATACTTACTCTACTTTGCTACATCACCCTTTCCTCTTTAAGGGGAAAACCAACGCAAGCTCAAGAGGTAGCAATATCCTACTCATGCTAGTATCCAATGTTACTTATGCATAATGCATGTTCATGACCGTTTTCGCTCTCTAGCTGGCCGCTTCTCAACCTATTTGCTAGCCTTCGCCTGTACTAAGCAGGAATACTGCTTGTGCATCGAAAATCAGGAAACCCAAGTTATTCCAGATGAGTGCACCATATACCTACCTATATGCGGTATTACTATGCCATTCTAAGTGAATTTTCATGTGCCACCTCTAAACACCTTCAAATAAATATCCTTTTTTGTGTGCCTGGATTGTTCATAGAGTGACAGGAGGTAGTCTGTATATTCCATGCTAAGCGGACGGTTATTCTCACGGCGAGTGTTTATTCACTCGTCCTTGCACGAGAGGGGCGGTAATAGGATTCCCAGTCCCGGATTCACATTGCAAGTAATTAAACAAAACTCCCCAAGATTATTGTTGGTATGGACGGTACCCGTGGATTCGGATCAGTCATGGAGTGTGTTTGTTGGTGGAGGGGAGTAAACCTTTACTTTTATCACTTGGGAACCGCCACTAATGTGTTTACCATGGAAGATACCGATAACTACTGACGGTGTTTCAGCAGAACTACCATGGTGTTGCTTTTGTGCACGAATAAAAGTTCTCAGATCGGAATGAAACTTTGCGAGGATTTTTTATATAATAAAAGAGAATTATTGGAGCCAAGAACCACCGCGGGGGGCCTGGGTGAGCACAACCCACGAGGGCACCACCCCCCTCCTGGCGCGCCCAGGTGGGTTGTCCCCACCTGGTGGCCCGCGGACCTTGAATCCAACTCCATAAATACCTATTTTTCCAAGAAATATTAGGAAGGAAGAATTATCGTGTTTCACGAGACGGAGCCGCCGCCACCTCATGTTCTTCATCGGGAGGCCGGATCTGGAGTCCGTTTGGGGCTCCGGAGAGGGGGATCTTCGATCTTCGTCATCACCAACCCTTCTCCATCGCCAATTCCATGATGCTCCCCGCCAGGAGTGAGTAATTCCTTCGTAGGCTCACTGGTCGATGAGGATTTGGATGAGATTCATCATATAATTGAGTTAGTTTTGTTAGGGCTTGATCCCTAGTATCTACTATGTTCTGAGATTGATGTTGATATGACTTTGCCATGCTTAATGCTTGTCACTTTGGGCCCGGGTGTCATGATTTCAGATCTGAACCATTTATGTTATCACCATTATATCTATGTTCTAGATCCGATCTTGCAAATTATATTCACCTATTATGTGCTATGATCCGTAAATCCCGGAGTGATAGTAGTCGGGATACTTTCCGGTGATGACCGTAGTTTGAGGAGCTCATGTATTCACTATGCGTTAATGCTTTGTTCCGGTTCTCTATTAAAAGGAGGCCTTAATATCCCTTAGTTTCCAATTGGACCCCGCTACCACGGGAGGGTAGGACAAAAGATTTCATGCAAGTTCTTTCCATAAGCACGTATGACTATTTACGGAATACATGCCTACATTATATTTATGAACTGGAGCTAGTGTTGTACCGCCCTAGGTTATGACTATTATATGATGAATATCATCCAACGAATTCACCGATCCAATACCTACGAATTTCTCTTATATTGTTCGTGCCAAGTTATTACTACTACTGTCACTGTTACACTTGCTACAAAATCATTGCTATTACTGTTACTGTTACTATTGTTGTTGCTACTACTATCAAAACTATCATACTACTTTGCTACCGATCACCTTGCTGCAGATAATTAATCTCCAGGTGTGGTTGAATTGACAACTCAGCTGCTAATACTTGCAAATATTCTTTGGCTCTCCTTGTGTCGAATCAATAAATTTGGGTTGAATACTCTACCCTCAAAAACTATTGTGATCCCCTATACTTGTGGGTTATCAAAGGACGACACACATATCTTTTACTTGACTCTCACACGGCCATGGGCTATATACCACTTTTCACTTTATGCCCATTTTCTCGTGTTCACTTTGCATGTTATGCCTCTTTCTATGCTTTTTCCATGCAATTGTGACACAAATTTGCATTTACACATGATTCACCATTCTACTATTTCTATGTGTAGTTGCATATTTGGTGGACATCCTAGTTGCTATTGCAATGTTCTATGTGTGCCCCATGACATGATGATACTTTTCTCATATCTTGTTTTCATTCTTGTGATATGTCATGTGCATTACGTATGCCCACTATTTACACACATGACATGATTGCTATGATTTCCTCTAGTGTGTTGCATCTTCACACTACTACCTTACATGACTTGATTACTATGATTGCTTGCCTTGTTGCATCAACCATGATACATAATTGCTCATTTCATTGGGTTGATGACATATATGTTCATGCCCCCCACCACACGATTTGTATTTATAATTGTCTTTTGTATCCAATAGTTGCATCCCTTGTCACTTGTAGTGAGTACAACAATGTTATGCTTATTGATATTGAGATTGCACTATCTTTCCCGTTTATGCTTGGAGACTTGTACATCTTACTTGTGAAGCATGCTTGTTTGAATGAGCTTAATAACTTTGGTTGTCCCCACATCATATGCTTTCATACCATGCCACAACCTCTCGTACCCTTTCTTATGATAGGCATGATGAAGACACTTTTTGGGTATCTCACCACCCGAATGATAGGTTTTGCATTCACGCTAACCTCATTTATTTTTCCTAGTGTTTGTCATGTTCTTTCGTTTTGAAGGATTCACAAAGCGGCACCTTCATGAGACATATTGGTTATGAGAAAGTACACACGATGAGCAACAACAACATTTGTGGGAACCTCCATAAGGTGAATGCTTTCCCTTTGAGCCATCCTCACATGATCATATTGAATGGGCCATACTTTCATTGTTGTTTGCTCCTTGTTGTCTACATGATACATCTATCGGATGGTGAAATAACATTGGAGCTTGGTTCTATAGGACATCACATTGAGGAGTGATCAGACTTGGAGGATGAGCCTACTTTGTAAGCACCACTGGACCTCCACTCGTGACATGACATCGAGCATTGGTACACCAACAAGCATTTGACATATTGCACCAACTCCTCCCTATTTGTTGATATGCATACTCGATGGACACATCATACCCACCACACATTTGCTTTATTCATGGATTGACACACATTATGAATGGCTTGATGCATCTTGTCTTTCCATATCATAGATGATATATGAGCTTGTGCACTTTCTTAGCAAATTTATTGTGATCTACCTTGATGGCATATTTGTACATAATGATTGCATTACCCACCATCAATTGCATGATAACACAATAATTTTGAGCTATAATTGCCATGTTCATCCTCTTGATAAACCTTCCCACTATGAAATCATCCTACACAATGGTAGCATTTGTCACTTGGTGCACAATTACCTTGATCACATGAATGCTTTATGTGCCAAGCTCTATCATTTCACTAAGCTTCATGCTCCTTGTCATAAACAACCTTTTCGGACGAAATTGTGCTTAAATGATGGACACCTTGTGTGCATTAACCATTGTATTTACAAGTGTCCTTTGTGTTTGCTCTTTTTGCTTGTATACCATTTCAGAGACAACTTGAGAGTACTTAGATTGCGCCATGACATCCACTCCGTCCAACTACAAATCCATCCGCGACTACCTTTTCCATGGTGATGAGGTTCACAACCCAAGAGCCGATCTTTCCCAAGGGGGGAGATGATGTGAAGCATCCTACGGTCGTCCCCATGTACACTACAACTAATCCCCAAACCCAAAGTGGACCTACGATGAGAGATCGAGCATGTGCCATTGCACATAATGTGAATTCACTCCTAAATGCTTTCCCTTTCCATTCGTGCAAGACATGGTTGCTACCTAAGACAAAGACACTACATGTGGTCAGGGACCGAGGAGACTACAATGGAGGAGCTCGGCGCAAAGGGCAAGCCCACACGGAAGCGGAGCGAGAAGTGCCTCAAGTGGAGTCGCTGCAAAGCTACAGCGGTCGGACATCCGACCTAAGCCCGGACATCCAGCGCCACCGACCAGAAGAAGGCCAGAGAGAAACAAAGCCAGGCGACTCTACAACGGCCGGACATCAGGCCGACCCCCAGACATCCGGCATCCACCAAATGTCCGTACATCCACCGCCTCCCCGAAAATCCGGCATCGACTATCCAAAGAAGGAGAGAATTCAACCGGCCACCAGGCCGGACATCCGGCGCCCCACGAACGACTTGCCATCCGGCGTCCTCCCAGACATCCGGCTCCTGCGCGCAGCCTCGGGCCAAAGAACCATGTAACCCCCTCTCTCACCCCCCATCTCGTCCTAGACTATAAATAGACCTTCTCCTCCCTCTTGCTAGGGTTAGCAAAGTGATACCTCAAATTTGTGAGAGAGCTTTGCTCATCTACCACCTCTCCCATGGAGATTAAGACCTCCATGCATGTGAGAAGACCCCCTAGTGGGTATCAAGACCCCTATTTAGGGAAAATCCATCTTGTATTCAGTACCTCATCTCCTTCATGGATTTGGGACGAAATTTACCTTGTATCTTTGTTTCCTTTGTTGTTCATGTACCTTTGTGGATCTTGTGTGGTTATGAGTCTAGTGGATGTGTGATTCGACTTGCTCTTGAGTGTCCCCCTTATGATTTCTCCACGTTCTTCCCCGTGTTCTTCGAGGTTTCCCCCTCCAATTCCTGCAAGATCACTAGCAAGGGCTTGGCCCTACATCATATATGCTCGAGGACGAGAATGGATTAAGCTTAGAGATGCTCATACATCTCCAACATACCTATAATATTTGAATTGTTCATGCCATATTTCCATAACTTCAGTGAAGTTTTTGAAGTTTATCTGGACTAACCTATTAACAAAGTGGCATGTGCCAGTTTCCATTGTTTGTATTTTCATGAAAAATAGGTACTTTAAACCTTTGAAAAATATACATAAAAAGTACGAGGACCAGTTTTGCACCAGTGAGCATCCATGGGGCTAGGCTTGGGCCAGGAGGGCCCACAAGGTGCCTGGGTGCCCACCATGTAGGGGCACCTAGCCCAAATTCCAGCTAGTGAAGGCAAGATACGAGTCGCAGGGCAACTAGACCACATCAGACTAATATGAGGCACCTTCTTCACGTGACCATGACTCTACAACTTACCATATCAACA
>NC_041380.1:149190517-149192116 GCF_002162155.2 Triticum dicoccoides | reverse complement strand
ACACACCTTAGGTGTCTAGAGGAGTCGAGTCCACAGGTGGGTTGCAGGACCAGGCCAGGCATGAGGAAGAAGCCATTGGACAAAGTGTCGGCGATGTCGTACATTGTCGGGATGCTCGTGCCCATCTGACATCTTCAATTCCAACAACGAGGATTCCACGAGCAACCAAGACATCACCTTCATGATGGGGACGGTGTCAGTTGGCGCCGTCCAATCCAATGAATCAGCCCTAGCAGGGGGGAGAGATCCTTGCAAACAGAAAACACACACAAAAAAGGGGCAATTCAAGCCAAATCCTGAAGAAGGCCATAGATTTTGCCCTGCAACTCTTTGTTGCTGATCAGGCAATATTGTGGAGCAAACGTTGGCAAGAAAATTTCGACAAACTGGGCAATTCCTCCCAGAAAAAACACCAAGGTAGAAGTACTCCGCACTACTATTATCCCTACTAATCCTTGGGCAAAAACAAAACAGAAAATCTTGATTCCTGTTTAGTTCTTGAACTACTGGGACTACCCCTCTGTACCTCCCGTGTGATACTGCTAGCCTTCACATGTAGTTGCCTCCTCTTCCCTATGTTGAATCTGGATGCTTGAGAAGAAATGCCTGCTCTTGAATTATCTTGCCTATTGTCTTGCACCTTGCCTCTGCACACAAAAAAGGAGAGGAAAAACTGGTTGCGATAAAGCTTGCATACATCCCATATTAAAAAAAAGGGAAGATGGAAATGAGAAGAGACTGGTTGCTTACAAAACAAAAAACCAGGAAAAAAAAGTCTTGAGCTAGTACTACAAGTAGCAATAATGTAAATTTCTCGCCTGCCATTTTTCTGCCAACTAGTAGTAAACATGATATGCCAAGCTGGCTAGTAGTAAAGAGAGCGAAAAACTAGATGTTTTCATTGTTTTATTTACAATTTGTCGCTTATACAGAATTTTCTTCCCTCTTCTAAAAATGTGCATATGGCTGAGCTTGATCTCACTAAACTCCCTGATGATTTTGATGATTGTGAGAAGACTTGAATGCTTTTTAATTTGAGAAGAGACCATGTTATTTATGTTACTTGTTACTAAAGTAGACCATGTTGGTATGCGAAAGAAAAAAAATGAAAAAACCAAAAAACAGTCATGATACATACTCCAGGACATAGGTGTCGTCCCAGTTTTCAGCATTGTACATCGCTGCAGCCATACCTGAAAAAACAAAAAACATGCATTTAGTTGCTCCATCAGTGTACATCCATGTTAATTGTAGTTCACTGATAAAAAAACTACTGTAAAAATGAAAAAACGGAACCGGAAAATTGAAAAACTTAATATTGCCCAAAAAAATGGTGATTTAGGTTGCTAGGACGATGGGTTAGGCGACCTAGCACCGGGGGGAGCGGGCACGTTCGTCTCGGCCAGCTTAGGCGATTTTTCAAGGGGTGTCTGTAGGCGAGTAGGTTGGCGGGTTAGGCGACCTAGCACCCAAGTGGGTATGTAGGCGAGTTTGGCGACCTAGCACCCGGTGGTGGGCGAGTTCGTTTCCGCCTGGTTAGGCGATTTTTCAAGGGGGGTGGGTGTGAGTGTAGACAAGTAGGTCGGCAGGTTAGGCGAC
>NC_041380.1:149183283-149189051 GCF_002162155.2 Triticum dicoccoides | reverse complement strand
GATGGTGGGCGAGTTCGTGTCAGCCGGCTTAGGCGGTTTTTCAAGGGGTGTGTGTGTGTGTAGGCGAGTAGGTCGGCGTGTTTAGCGACCTAGCACCCGGCGGTGGGCGAGTTCGTTTTGGCCGGCTTAGGCCATTTTTCAAGGGGGGTGAGTGTGTGTGTGTAGGCGAGTGAGTTGGCGGGTTAGGCGACCTAGTACACGGTGGTGGGCGAGATCGTTTTGGCCGGCTTAGGCGATTTCTCAAGGGAGGTGGGTGTGTGTATGTGTAGGCGAGTAGGTTGGCGGGTGTTATGGCCGGCCGGCTTAGGCCGCAAGTTATCTTAGTTTTTATTTTCAGATTAGGCAAGTTATCTTAGGCAAGTTATCTTAGGTTGATTCTTCTACAAGTTATCTAGGATATAAATATAGGTTGTAAGACTCTTTTTGAAGGCAAGCAATAAGAAGAATATTATCTCCTATTGCCCGGCTCCCTGAGGAGCCGGAACCCTAGCCGCCAACAGCCCTAGCCGCCGCCCTTCTCCTAGCCGCGACGGCGCCCTGCCGCCGGCGCGCCCGATCCTCGCCACGTCTCCCTCCATCCTTCCCTTACCACCTACGCCCTAGACCTGGTAGAGTACTTGATCCTACCAATTTGGTATCAGGTAACCGGGTTTCGACCATGTCTCCGCCAATTCCACCGCCACCACCACCGCTGCCCGCCAACTCCTCCACCGCCGCCGCCTCTGCGCCGGGCGTCACGGCCTCGCTCTCGGCGGGCACCACTGCGTCGCTCTCAGCGCCGGTCCTAACGGCACCCGGCACCACGCCGGGCCAAGGGCAGCCACAGGCCCCCGTCCAACACTCGCCGCCGCCATCACCTCCCCCGCAGCCGCAACAGTTCACGCCGGAGGCCATGGCGGGCGTCCTCAACGACCTCGTCACCGCGGTTCAAGGGATCCGCCTCTACCTGGCAGGTCCGTACGGGCCGCCCCCACCACTCCATCCAGCCATGGCCGCGGGTCAGCAGGCGCTTCCGTGGTACTCGGCACCGGGGGCCATCACCGGACTCCATCCAGCCATGGCCGCGGGTCAGCAGGCGCTTCCGTGGTACTCGGCACCGGGGGCCGTCACCGGAGGCTACCCGGCGCTCCCCGCCCCAGCGGCCGCACCGCCGCCTTGGGCGCAGTGGCCGCCGCAGATCGCGCCGGCAGCCCCGCCACTTCTCGCCACCACGGGGCCGCAGTGGCCCACCTGGACCGCGCCGGCCGCGCCGTCCTCCGTCGCGCCCTACCTTCCAGCGGCCTCGGAGCAGGGTCCTCCACCGGCCCCGCCCAGCCCTAACCTGGGCACCGGCGCCTCGGAGCAGGGCCAGACCCAGCAGCTTCTTCCGGCGTCACCGCCGGCCCCCACGCCGCAGGCGCCGGTGCAGCTCCACCAGGCGCCGCCGCCATCGACAGTACCACCACCCGCGCCTAGGGCTACGGGTCGGCCCCTGCACCAGGTGCAGTTTCCACCGTCACCATCGCCGATCCCCGCTTGGGCGACCGGCTCGTCTTCGGGGCCGGTCTACTCCACGGCGCCGGAACACCCGACGCCCTCCCTACGGTTTGATCACCCCTCCAGCTCGGCGAATTACGCCCCGGCGCTTCCCGACCCAGCATACGCGCCGGCGGCAACTACGGCCGCCCCCGGGCACGGCGGGCCGACACCCCCTCGCTTCGCCAAACTGGACTTCGCCACCCCCCTCAACTGGCTCAACCAGTGCGAGCAGTTCTTTCGAGGGCAGCGGACGCTCGCTTCGGATCGCACCTGGCTCGCGTCCTATCATCTTTGAGGCGCAGCGCAGACCTGGTACTACGCCCTCGAGCAGGACGAGGGCGGCATGCCACCATGGGAGCGCTTCCGGGAACTCTGTCTCCTCCGGTTCGGGCCTCCTATCCGCGGGAGCCGACTGGCGGCCCTCGGCCGCTTACCCTTCACATCCACGGTGCAGGACTACGCCGACCGCTTCCAGGCCCTGGCGTGCCACGCGCCGGGCGTCTCCGCAACTCAACGCGCCGAGTTATTTGTGGGCGGTCTACCGGACCATATCCGCGTGGACGTGGAGCTTCGGGGACCCCAGGATCTCCAGTCGGCCATGTATTACGCCCGCGCATTCGAGCGCCGCGCGGTGGCCATCCAGCAGGAATCACCGTCCCAGACTGCTGGGTCGCTACCCGGACCGGATTCCGCGCAGGGTCGGCCTGTGCAGGCTTCTGCGGCACCCCTCGCCGCGACCGCGGGGCGCCCGTTCCGCCGGCTCACCCCAGCTGAGATACTCGAGCGTCGCCGCCAAGGGTTGTGCTTCAACTGCGACGAACCCTACAAGCCCGGCCACGCCTGCCCGCGACTCTTCTACCTGGAGGTGGCAGACTACATTCCGAAGGACGCCGTCGCCGCCGACCTGGCCGCCCCAGATGTCGAGAAGGTGTTTGACGCTGGTTGATTACCTCGAAGAGTTCAAGCAAGCGCTTCCCCACCTTACAGCTCGAGGACGAGCTGTTTGTGCAGGCGGGGAGAAGTGTTATGGCCGGCCGGCTTAGGCCGCAAGTTATCTTAGTTTTTATTTTCAGATTAGGCAAGTTATCTTAGGCAAGTTATCTTAGGTTGATTCTTCTACAAGTTATCTAGGATATAAATATAGGTTGTAAGACTCTTTTTGAAGGCAAGCAATAAGAAGAATATTATCTCCTATTGCCCGGCTCCCTGAGGAGCCGGAACCCTAGCCGCCAACAGCCCTAGCCGCCGCCCTTCTCCTAGCCGCGACGGCGCCCTGCCGCCGGCGCGCCCGATCCTCGCCATGTCTCCCTCCATCCTTCCCTTACCACCTACGCCCTAGACCTGGTAGAGTACTTGATCCTACCAGCGGGTTAGGCGACCTAGCACCCGGTGGTGGGCGAGTTCGTTTTGGCTGGCTTAGGCGATTTTTCAAAGGGGTTGGGTATGTGTAGGCGAGTATGTCGGCGGGCTAGGCGACCTAGCACCCGGTGGTGGGCGACTTTGTGTGTCCGATTGGTCGAGTTGTTCCTTGGATGATGTATGATGAACCGGGATGATTCATCCCCCCCTCCCCCTCCGATTTTGGACCTGGATGTTAGAGAGAGATCCTGAGCATTTGTTTCATGTTGTTTCATTTTCTGGGCCCCGTTTCATGGAAAAAACACATACAAGAAAGTTGCTTAGAGAAACCTTTGCAGGCACACTTTGAAGGAACCCAACTAAAAGGAAGCATAGTTGCTTCAGGAGAAAGAATTTTGCAGGTTGAAAAATGTTCTAGTTTCCTTCATGCTTTGCAAAAAGTAGTCTGAAATTAGTTGGTAAAATTTCCCACTAAACTGAAGTTGCTCTGCTATTAGTGGGCAAAAATGATTTAGAAATCTCATAGTTGGAAAACAGAAAGTAAAATTGCAGGGAGAAAATGACTTAGTTGCCTGCATACAAAGTAGTCTGAAACTATGTGGTTAAATTGTGGGGTGGGTGATTTAGTGTTTTGGCTGAAACAAATTGCCTACTAAAAAAATGCCTAGTATACAAATGAAGATGCCTACATATATACATGTACAACATTGTTTACATTTAAACATGTGATTACTGAAATTAGTCTTATTATTGCTTGCGTTTGCAAATGTGGCCGAGCAAATACAGCAGACTGGGAGCTAGCATGGTGCAAGCTCTACCACCACCCAAAATCCAAAGCACCAAAAAAGAGGGAACATTTTGTGGAAGTCTGCTCAGAGCTTCACTCCATCACATTAGCTGCAAAAAAAATATGCACAAATACTTCGAGTACCGGCGCATCTAACTTCTAAAAAAAATGGCCGTTTTCAATTACCGAAATTGAGTTCCACACATCTAAGTACCAAAATCCAGCTTATAGAAAGCATCATATGAGATTTCGAGATGATTCATTACTCAGAGCTCACTCAAAGCAGCAGCGCATTTAACTTTTTAAAATGGAAAATGGCAAAAAGTTCAGTTACTGAAAATCGAATGTCCACTATGGTTTCAAGTTTCGATTCCAAATTACATGAAAACATCACATGAGATTTCGAGGTAATTACGTACTCAAGCAACCTATTCTTTGCATATGAAGTCAAACTTCCAGAGCATAGTTCACAGAAAAATGCGGCAAAGATGCCAATCTTATGCACTAGGAGCTACTACAACAAATATCTGTATGAGTCCTGAATCTTAATGCAGGAGTCGCACGTTTACCTCCAGCAAACGTGAGAGTCAGTTCATAATCTGTTCTCGTAAGGGGGTTTCCTCGGTTTGTACTGAAAAAACTGTGTATATGCTACATAGTATAACTTTCTCATCTTGACTACCTGCTAGAATGTCTGTCATGTATGCCGCGTAGTTTTAGTTGCTACCCAGAAGGAAAATGGCAGAGGTTAGTGCCATCTCTGAAATCTGCTACTACTACTAGAACCACAACTAGTGCTTCCATGCCATGCCATGCCAAAACTATCTGTAGTTTTCTCACGTATCTTACAGTACTGCATAAAAAAGGCACAAAATCCATGGCAAGAAAAAATATGTGAGTATTTTGCCCCCTTGCTTGTATTTCTCTACAGAAAATGTGTTGTCAGCTGATGAAACACAAAAACACACGTTATTGCCTACGGGATTGCCTATGAACACATCTTATGCATTGTTTTGCCTACTTATCTCTCTCTGATTGTCTACACAAAACACAGTGGTGTTGCCTACGAACACATGGCGAATATTCCTAAGAACTGCCTGCTGAAAGCACAACAGTATCGCCTATGATGCTAATTTAATTGCCTACGAAGAACACACAAAACAATGCCTATAAAAATGTTAATTAAAATTGCCTACAAAATGAAAAATGTACGTCGATTGTTTACGTACAGAAAACAAAAACACACATTACTGCCTATTATCTAACTGATCGTTGCCTACATAACTCTATCTGATTACGAGCGGTGACTCCCCCCTCCCCCGCGTCGCCCTCCCCACGGGCGACTCGGGAGGCGACGCAGCCCTCAAGCGCTCCCTCCCCTCCTCCTCCCCCTCCCCCTGCCGCCGCCGGTGCTCCCCGCCGGGCAAAGCCCTGGTGGATCCGGCGGCGGCGGGACTTCGCTCCCAGGCGGCCTCCCCCCTCGAGCGTGGGGCTCGACGAGGCTGACGGAGCTGCGCTTCTCCGAACCTAGGGTTTCGCGACGGCGGCCCCAGATCCAGAGGGTCGGGCCTCTGGACTGGCGTGGCGAGCACGCGGGCGGCGCGGCGCGACCCTTTGGGGGCGCGGCTGCGGCTGCTTGGCTGTGCCCCGGCGGATCCGGGTGGCGGAGGCTGCGGGCCGGCGCGGCAGCGGCCATGGTCGGCGGCGGCAAGGTGCAGGTGGCTGGTCTCCGCGACGGCGCCACTAGCCCTGCTCGACGCGTCCCGTGCGATGGCTGGCCTTGTCTGGCAGCCATCCAGCAGCTGCTGCACTGCGCTGGCCGGTGCTTCCCTACATCGACAGTGACAATACGTGGTTTCCCTCTCGGTGCTGGTGGTCCTCTCTGGCGATCTGCTTCCCCATCTCCTGTTTGCTCTGCTTCGGCGGTTTTGGGGTTCTGGTCTTGGGCCGGGCGAAATCCCTGCGCGGCGATGGCCTGCGCTGACAACGGCGACACCTGAGGGTGCCGTTACCTCCATGGAGGCGCTGTCATGGCCCAGACTGGACCCTCTCCTCGGGCACCGGGGGAAACCCTTGGTCCAGTTCCCTGGACAAGGCAGCGACG
>NC_041380.1:149176915-149182200 GCF_002162155.2 Triticum dicoccoides | reverse complement strand
ATCGATGACGATGAGGGCGTTGGCGACGAAACCTCAGCAACCGCGAGATGTGTGGGCGAGGACGGAACGTATGGGTAAACTAACCTCGGGTCATCGAAGCAGCAGGATCTCGCGTCCCTCGGGGTCGTCGCCGCCTCGCGCAGAATCATCAGGTCCACCCCCTCCCCCGTCGCCGCTACCTTCTCCTCCTTCTCCGGCACGCGCGCTCTGCCCTCACCCCGTTTCGAGCTATGCGGAATCCTTCGCCGGGCCGTCGCCTTCCTCAATTAACTCCTAGCCGGCCACGCTCGCGGCGAAGACCTAGGGATTTGGTGGGGATTTGGCTCGTCGCCGGGCCGAGTGTGAAGTGGAACGGGGAACGGGTGAGGATGGAGAAAGGGGAAGCAACAAGAGTGAAGTCTATTTTAAACTTTGAATTTGTAGGCCTTGTTGGAAACAAACCTCTACCTCTAAATCTCTGAAGTTCATACTCTATACTTATCGATCCCGGTCAATCTCGACTCCAAATCCGTTTGTATTGGGTTTGGCACGCTAGAAAAATAATGATCCCAGCGGGGATTACTCTCTAGTCTCGCCGACTACATGGGTCCACATGTCATATTCATCTTCCCCAATCTCTCCATCTCTCCCTCCCGAGGAACCACGGCATCTCCTTCCTCAGGCATGGTGACGGGCTACCATTCACTTGTACGCCGCGGTGTATCTGCCAATCGAGTCGTCGATGTACCCTGCCGGCCGTGCCACTTCTTACGCGCCGCTTGATGTCGTGCGAGCCACTCCGTGCTCGAATAGGCCGCACACGCGCAGCCGCCGCTGGCCCCGCTGCTGCCACCTTCTCCTGCCAGACCGTTGTTGCTGCCTCCGCGCTGCACATCGATGTGCAAGCTGTGCTTTCGTACCTGTTGCACCACACAGTGGGTCGAGCTACATGCCGCCCTTGCCGGTAGTCTTGCTGGCCACACGGTGTGTGTGAATCACCGATGATTTTCATTGATCACATCCAAGTGTTTATCTACATGTACAAGGGTAAGTGGGTAACAACAGAAATTGCAGCTAATTAGCATTACACAAGCGTGGGCGGGAGCATGGAGCGCTAGAGCACCGTGTTTGCATGGCCGGCAGCGTGGTGAGCGTCAGACACGGGTGTGGTTGTTGATGGGGAACGGTGGACGCGCGGAGTCGATTGTGCCGTTCCAGCAGCCGCGACGCGCCTTACGGCACGCAGGAGCCCACTGCCACGCCGAGGCGCCGCCGCGCTCGCCTGTTGCAAGCGTTCTTGGCCACTGCCATCTCCGCCGCGTAGCTCGGCTCCATGCTCGCTGTGAGTGCACGCCGATCCGCCGACCACAGTGCCACATGCCGGTACGGCTACCTCCACACGTTGAGTCACTTGCGGCCACGAGTCGCCGCCCCGTACGAGCGTGAAGCGTCGCTACGCACTGGGGCGAGCACCTTCGTCGCTGCCTGCCGAGGGCTCCGTGTGCCTAGCCCCTCCAGGATCCTCGTGACATCGCGTAGCCGGCTACAGGCAGATTGGCGGCGGGGCCTATAGGCGTGTTCCGCGCAGCGGCACATCGGACGCGAGGCGGGAGGATGGCAGCGTGAAGGGGCGGGACATGAACAACGACCGGGCTAACGTCCACGGCGGCGCCAGGGGCGCATGGGGGTACTACATGCCCTTGTCCGTCGATGAGCCCCGCGGCGGGCAAGTGTCGCCGTTCTGCCATGTTGGTGCCGTCGAGGCGCTGCGCTGGTTTCAGGATGGAGAGAAACAGGAGGGGATTGGGGGTAGAGGATAGAGATGACAAGTGGGGCATGGGTGTAAGTGAGAGTAGACTTTAATCCCATGTAGGATGTATCTTTTCCCGGTGCGCCAAACAGGTCAAGGTTAAAATTGACCGGGATCAGTAAATATAGGGTACAAATTTCAGGGATTTAGAGGTGAGGGTTTATTTTCAACGTGCTCTACATCCTTAAGGTTTAAAACAGACTTCATTCTCGATCTCGCGCTACCGTAGGACATGTGGGCGTGGCGAGGTGGGGAACAGAGTTCTGTTTTAAACCTTGAGGATGTAGAGCACGTTGAAAATAAACCCTCATCTCTAAATCCCTGAAATTTGAACCCTATACTTACTGATCCCGGTCAATTTTAACCTTGACCTGTTTGGCGTCCTACCTGGGATTAAAGTCTACTCTCACTTACACACGTGCCCCACTTGTCATCTCTATCCTCTACCCCCAATCCCCTACTGTTTCTCTCCATCCTGAAACCAGCGCAGCGCCTCGACGGCACCAACATGGCAGAACGGCGACACTTGCCCGCCGCGGGGCTCATCGACGGACAAGGGCATGTAGTACCCCCATGCGCCCCTGGCGCCGCCGTGGACGTTAGCCCGGTCGTTGTTCATGTCCCGCCCCTTCACGCTGCCATCCTCCCGCCTCGCGTCCGATGTGCCGCTGCGCGGAACACGCCTATAGGCCCCGCCGCCAATCTGCCTGTAGCCGGCTACGCGATGTCACGAGGATCCTGGAGGGGCTAGGCACACGGAGCCCTCGGCAGGCAGCGACGAAGGTGCTCGCCCCAGTGCGTAGCGACGCTTCACGCTCGTACGGGGCGGCGACTCGTGGCCGCAAGTGACTCAACGTGTGGAGGTAGCCGTACCGGCATGTGGCACTGTGGTCGGCGGATCGGCGTGCACTCACAGCGAGCATGGAGCCGAGCTACGCGGCGGAGATGGCAGTGGCCAAGAACGCTTGCAACAGGCGAGCGCGGCGGCGCCTCGGCGTGGCAGTGGGCTCCTGCGTGCCGTAAGGCGCGTCGCGGCTGCTGGAACGGCACAATCGACTCCGCCCGTCCACCGTTCCCCATCAACAACCACAGCCGTGTCTGACGCTCACCACGCTGCCGGCCGATGCAAACACGGTGCTCTAGCGCTCCATGCTCCCGCACACGCTTGTGTAATGCTAATTAGCTGTGATTTCTGTTGTTACCCACTTACCCTTGTACATGTAGATAAACACTTGGATGTGATCAATGAAAATCATCGGTGATTCACACACACCGTGTGGCCAGCAAGACTGCCGGCGAGGGCGGCATGTAGCTCGACCCACTGTGTGGTGCAACAGGTACGAAAGCACAGCTTGCACATCGATGTGCAACGCGGAGGCAGCAACAGCGGTCTGACAAGAGAAGGTGGCAGCAGCGGGGCCAGCGGCGGCTGCGCGTGTGCGGCATATTCGAGCACGGAGTGGCTCGCACGACATCAAGCGGCGCGTAAGAAGTGGCACGGCCGGCAGGGTACATCGACGACTCGATTGGCAGATACACCGCGGCGTGCAAGTGAATGGTAGCCCGTCACCATGCCTGAGGAAGGAGATGTCGTGGTTCCTCGGGAGGGAGAGATGAAGAGATTGGGGAAGATGAATATGACATGTGGACCCGTGAGGTCGGCGAGACTAGAGAGTAATCCCGGCTGGGATCATTATTTTTCTAGCGTGCCAAACCCAATGCAAACGGATTTTGGGTCGAAATTAACCGGGGTCGATAAGTATAGAGTATGAACTTCAGGGATTTAGAGGTAGATGTTTGTTTGCAACGAGGCCTACAAATTTAAGGTTTAAAATAGACTTTACTCCGAGATCGACGGCTCTAGTGCGGCCGCTCGGGAACGCTGGATCGCGCGTACTCGTTAGACAGCGTTTAGGAAAAAAGAAACGAGTTTCAGATTTGTACTTCTTGCAGTGGCATTTCCCAGCACGAAGCTGGTGGACTGCACAAAACCAAAACCAAACTCAGAAAGCAGCACACAGCTTTTCCCAGCAGGTCTCGCGTGCTGGCCGTCTGTACCGTGTGAGTACTGGCTATGGCTCTACTGACTGGTAGTACTGCACCCACCATCACGCATTATTATTTTCTCTGAACCTGCACGCATCCATCGACCAAATTAAAGCGAACGTTAACGGCTGCACGTCTAGCTGACGGAACCCGCGGGTGCCGAATCGACCAAAGGCGAGACGGAAACGCTGAAACTTGTGGATGAGGCTTACGTCGAACGTGTCATCTTCCTCACTAATTCTTCCTGATCGTCACTGACCGCTCCCCGCGGTTCTCACCGTGACCCTCCACCTCAGCCCGCAAGCTCCACAGATAGGGAAAAATCTTCGTACTGTACGTATGGCTCCTGTTGAGCGCACAATCAAATCAGTTGCCGGTGTAACCATCTTGGTCGCTGCTTAATTCCGCATTGATCTCTGCATCCGCCAATTAATCCCAGCAGCACTGAGAACCATGTAGTACCTTACCTGCCATGCCAAGCAACAATGCCAAGGCGATCGAAAGGAACGGGCACCGGATTATTTAGTGCGGAGCGTGATCCCTTTCTGAACCACTTGTCTTTCTCCTCTCTCGTTTGAGTTCTCATGCTGCTCTAGGAGCTCCACACCCAGGCCACGCACACTCCTCCTTCCGTCCGCAGCCCCCAATGGCACAATGCGAACTCAACTCGGCGACGGGCCCTGGCCGCGCAGCCACGCTGGATCAAGACCCCGGGACGGAAGCTGCAAGCCCATGCCGCGCCAATGGTGGTTCGGATGTTAACGGTCTGAGGTTAGTGATGTGGAATGGAAAGAGAAACATACATAGTATGTAGTATGTGTATGTGTGTACCTGCTTTCTGCTGCGTCTAGACGGTTTGCTGCAAATAACCTTTCGAGAGCTCTGCCACTAACGATAAATCGAAAATGATTCTATTTCCCGCTATCATTTAGCCAACTAAACCGCTATACAATACCATCCTTGCGCCTTTTTCTTCCTTCTTTTTGCGATGAACTTCCTTCTTATTTCTGATATATATGATATCAGTGCATCTATGCATTTGATATATTGATGCAAAGCTTGGTTACTGAACTAGGATGACTAATTAGTGCTCATGTTTTGATGTTTGAACATGTGTATATGTCAAATATATTTGATATATCATATACGATGCCAGATTATATGCTTATTTTTTTCAGTCTTCCATGATTTAAGGAAAACGCTAAATGGGTCTTAGCTTTGCTATAGCTTTTGTCCGAGCCACCGCTAAATGGCATAACCCGCAATTTAAAAGATTGGCTTCCAGTGCATAGTTTGTTCGCACGTTGCATGTATGTGTGTGTCTTGATTGATTGTCGGATAAGTTGATCCTTTCACTTCAACCTGCATGCATTTGTGCAATTGTTCATTTGAAAAATGTGTTTTCTAGTTATTGCATTTTTTATTTAGAACTTGAAAGGTCGTGGATGTC